>NW_026895403.1:155000-159293 GCF_033153095.1 Gastrolobium bilobum
ATTTTCCGCAATGGGCGAAAGCCTGACGGAGCAATGCCGCGTGGAGGTAGAAGGCCTACGGGTCGTGAACTTCTTTTCCCGGAGAAGAAACAATGACGGTATCCGGGGAATAAGCATCGGCTAACTCTGTGCCAGCAGCCGCGGTAAGACAGAGGATGCAAGCGTTATCCGGAATGATTGGGCGTAAAGCGTCTGTAGGTGGCTTTTTAAGTTCGCCGTCAAATCCCAGGGCTCAACCCTGGACAGGCGGTGGAAACTATCAAGCTGGAGTACGGTAGGGGCAGAGGGAATTTCCGGTGGAGCGGTGAAATGCGTAGAGGAACTCTTCCTGCCAAAAACAAGGGACCTACTTCTCATCCTAGGAGTTAGCAGGTATGATGGAGTCCCCTCTCTGTCTGTCTCTCCGAGTTTCTACTACTAAGTAGCACTTCTGCTATTCAATCATAGAATCGATTCCGATCAAGCTGAAAGATGAAAGAAAAAAGCCCTTTCTTATTTATTAGTAAGTAAGCTAGCGCCCTGCAATCAAAAAACAGCGCTAACGAGCAAGAAAAGGCCCCTTACTTACTATAGATAGTATAGATAGGCGAAGGTTTGAAGCCCCTACTACTTTCTTGATTGTTGGGATATTAGAAGAAGCGCAGGTTTGGAAGCCTATACAAACAAGGGGCTTTTCCCCAACCTATATATATATACAAGGTGCTGGTCTCGATCTCGCTTGGCGGTGCCCCTCTCGATGATTGTTGACTCAACATTGATTTCGTGCTTGAGTTGGAGGGCCCTCCATCCATCGAGTCAAGTAATTCGCTATCGGAAATTTTGCCGCCGCGTATCTCATGCCATGCTTCTTGTTTCTCCGAATCGGTTCCTAGTGTCAGTCAATCAAGATTCGCCATCAAGAGAGGGAAGAGCCTTGACTTTCGGTTAGGCCGGTCTCGTCATTCATGCAATTCCCCCGTCCATCGATCACGCGAGCATCCAGTCAGCACATAGCGAACGAAAAAAGCGTTCATCCTGGATTCTCTTCCTCAATCAAAATGTCTATCAATTGATACCTATTCATTCGGTCAAAGTCTCCACGGCGTTTTCACGCCCCTCTATCTACTGAGAGGTGCACCATGTTGATAGGAATCGGCAAAGACCTTCTTGTACACGTCCTCGAGGGCAGCATTCATGGCAATCATCACGTCTTTCTCCCGAGGGCATGGTATGGCTTTGTTCTTGGTGTTGTTTAATAGAATAGATGTTGATTGAGTGCCGCTTTTCCCCGTCCGAGAATCTCCATCTGCTCTAACTGGGCGAGCTAGAATCCTTATGTCAGGTTGGTTGTTCAAAAGACATTTCTTTTCTCTTTACCCTTTGCATCTTCATCTTTTCGAAAGCCTAGACCCATTCTTCTGGATCTTTATGAGTCCTAGGTGCAAAGCCTCTTCCATAAAGACCTCTTTCTCATCCATTTCTCATTTTGTTGATTGAAAGAGGATAAGCGCTATCCATTGAGTAAAGGGAGGGTTTCCTACACTACAGTGATTCGGGCGGTTGGTGGCCCCTTCGAGAGTTGCGGGTCCTTGCCGCTGCATGAGTGGTAGCTCACGCTCAAAACTCCTCCGACACGAGTCCTAGTCGTTGCGCTGCGGTCCGTTTCCCGGCTTCGCTTGCGCTATTTTTTGCACTTATTTGATTATGGGTTTCATCCATCCCCGACCCTAATGAATCGAGTATGTATGAAGGGGTCAGCTAGTTTAGATATGGCAAGCGGTTCGGGTTCTCGGTCGGTTCCCGTTCGCCTGCCCCCCCTCATAGTCCATTAGTGGGTAGGGTGGTCAACTTAGAGGGCGCCCGCCTCCTCTTCAGACGTGTCTTCGACAACCTGGCGGTTGTTCGGTCTCCGCTTTAGGAGGCGGGAGTGCTTGGTCGCTGGGGTTTCCTTTTCCTCAACCAATTCGGTTGTGTCAGCCCTGAGATTGGTTGGTCTAACATTTATGAGCTGGCTGGCTGGACAAAGATGGATGGAAGGTCAGATAGATTTGAGTTCAAGTGGCACAGGACCTTCGATCGACCATGGGGCGTATTCTACCCTTACCGAATTCATTCTATTGAAGCGTAACGTAAAACTTCTCATGTTGCATTTCTTTGGTTTGGAAGTTCCAGAATGTTGTCTGTGGATTTCTAACAAAGGAAAGCCCCCCCTTTATGCTATGCCATTTGATTCATTAAAGTTCCGTGCTGCTCGCCACTCCCCGAGGCCAAGGACGGGGTCGAACCGTCATTCCAGGATTTGCAGTCCGATACATTTCCATTATGTTACCCAGCCAAACCCGCCACCTCATGTGCCAAAGTCAAACGGTTGTTCTTCCCCGCTCCCTCTTTTTCTACATACATATGCGGTGGCGGGCGGAGCACTCTATATGACCGGCGGCGGGTTACCAGAGAAGAGGGGACAACTTCTTTCTCCCTTGCCTTGCTCCATTTTCCTTTTTTTCTGATTGAAAGTCGCAAGCCACTCCACTACTGGTACAGAGGCCAGAAGGTTGCTTCCTCCATATGTTCAGGCAAAGAACATCTAGAAGCTAGCTTTTGTCTTGTAAGCAACCATGCCTAAGAATAATATAATAGAATTTTGCTTACCAAAGCAAAGTGGTCTTACTAAAAAAAAGTCAATAAGCAACCAGTTCCGTTCCAAGTGACATGGCTTTTCACTATTCCTTATTCCTTTCCAGATAAGGTTGCTCATCCAGCCCAGCGGATCCATTGTTTATGCGGCAGTGCGATGCAGCTGAAAAACGGAAGCCCTTAGGTATAGGTTGGGGAAAACTCCAAAAAAAAAGGGCCTTCTTCTTCCTTATATTAAATATAAGTTTTAGAAAGGGGCACCCCTACCCCCTAAATTACAAGCTAGCGCGCAACGGCTTTTCAGCCGTTGTTGCTTGCTGCTTTTTTTTTTCATATTTCATTTTTCTTTCTACCCATAGCATAGGTACATGAGGTGGCAGGTTTGGCTGGGTAACATAATGGAAATGTATCGAACTGCAAATTCTGGAATGATGGTTCGACCCCGTCCTTGGCCTCGGGGAGTGGCGAGCAGCACAGAACTTTAATGAATCAAATGGCATAGCATAAAGGGGGGCTTTCCTTTGTTAGAAATCCACAGACAACATTCTGGAACTTCCAAACCAAAGAAATGCAACATGAGAAGTTTTACGTTACGCTTCAATAGAATGAATTCGGTAAGGGTAGAATACGCCCCATGGTCGATCGAAGGTCCTGTGCCACTTGAACTCAAATCTATCTGACCTTCCATCCATCTTTGTCCAGCCAGCCAGCTCATAAATGTTAGACCAACCAATCTCAGGGCTGACACAACCGAATTGGTTGAGGAAAAGGAAACCCCAGCGACCAAGCACTCCCGCCTCCTAAAGCGGAGACCGAACAACCGCCAGGTTGTCGAAGACACGTCTGAAGAGGAGGCGGGCGCCCTCTAAGTTGACCACCCTACCCACTAATGGACTATGAGGGGGGCAGGCGAACGGGAACCGACCGAGAACCCGAACCGCTTGCCATATCTAAACTAGCTGACCCCTTCATACATACTCGATTCATTAGGGTCGGGGATGGATGAAACCCATAATCAAATAAGTGCAAAAAATAGCGCAAGCGAAGCCGGGAAACGGACCGCAGCGCAACGACTAGGACTCGTGTCGGAGGAGTTTTGAGCGTGAGCTACCACTCATGCAGCGGCAAGGACCCGCAACTCTCGAAGGGGCCACCAACCGCCCGAATCACTGTAGTGTAGGAAACCCTCCCTTTACTCAATGGATAGCGCTTATCCTCTTTCAATCAACAAAATGAGAAATGGATGAGAAAGAGGTCTTTATGGAAGAGGCTTTGCACCTAGGACTCATAAAGATCCAGAAGAATGGGTCTAGGCTTTCGAAAAGATGAAGATGCAAAGGGTAAAGAGAAAAGAAATGTCTTTTGAACAACCAACCTGACATAAGGATTCTAGCTCGCCCAGTTAGAGCAGATGGAGATTCTCGGACGGAGAAAAGTGGCACTCAATCAACATCTATTCTATTAAACAACACCAAGAACAAAGCCATACCATGCCCTCGGGAGAAAGACGTGATGATTGCCATGAATGCTGCCCTCGAGGACGTGTACAAGAAGGTCTTTGCCGATTCTGATCAACATGGTGCACCTCTCAGTAGATAGAGGGGCGTGAAAACGCCGTGGAGACTTTGACCGAATGAATAGGTATCAATTGATAGACATTTTGATTGAGGAAGAGAATCC
>NW_026895404.1:0-16154 GCF_033153095.1 Gastrolobium bilobum
ACGCTGGTAATGTCCTTATATATGATAAAAGCCATTTGGAAGTTTTCACAATACCATATATCACGTGGAAAGGATAGCTACCTATTTAATTAAAATCCAGATCCAAAACCCATTTACCCGGCTATCACATTTAGACATAGGCATATTCATAAAACACCCCTTCCCAAACATGGTTATATCAGAGACACACATATCACTTACCTATCAAAATCTCCAAATCTCCCAACCAAACACCCCCCAAAAGTATTGTTGCTTGCGTTCTTTCTGTGACAAATTAAAGTTGCTTCTTGTCCAATGGCTAAGACAAAGCTATTGGGTAGCATATTGGTAAAAAAAAGTAAAAAGATGTAACTAGACTTCATTGAGGCTCCAGGAGCTAACTTTGGTTTCTAACTGTTAAGAAAGATATTTCGAAACATTGACTTTTTTCACGAAAATGCATCAAATGGATGTTCTCTGGCCTCTGCAAACTGCAATGCAGAGTCCTATATAGATCTATCATACTATTAATCTTGCATTCGGTCTCTTCAGCTAATTCCGTGGTATATATATGCTATCACAAAAATCAAAGTCCCAATCTCCATTGAAGGTTGAGTTTACTGGACTATGCCCTTCTGAATCAACAACACCATTCAAGGGAATCCGGGAGTCTATTGAGCTACAGATAACATCATTCTGATTTTGGTCATCCCTTCCTTGAAAATTTGTTTCCCCATAAGTATTTGTAATGCTACTCTGATTCCCCCATTGCAAGGATTCAACTTGTTGGGCTGACTTAGAGCTAATCCTTTTAAGATGAAGTCTATATTTCTGCAACAATTGCAAAAACCAATAAGGTTTAATTTCTTAATGAAAAAACTTTGGTTTTATTAAACTAAAGCAGTAGTAAGGATGAGAAAAAAAAAACCTGGAGATGGCTGGCCACATGATCCCTAGTAAGTTGCTTCTCAACATTCATCAATTCAAGAATTTTTCTAGGTACTGCCTCTGCAACCAAAATAAACCAATTTAGTAATGGAACACTCATGACACTGCATAAAGCATATGTAATGATAATTAATGCATGATATTTCTCCCAGCGGCACTTATAATAAGGAAGGCTATTTGAACAAGTATTCAAAATAATGTTGTACAGAAAAGTATTGCTAAAATAAAAAGGAAACATCAATTGATTAAGCTCTTATAGCATTGTAGAGAGAGAGCGAACAACATACTGTCAACCCCTAGCTTAATAACAGCAGCAACAAAACTACGATGAAGCTCTTCGGTCCAAATAACTCGAGACTTCTTCTGGGTTGATGTTGATGTTGAGGGATCCATTTTGTTATGACGTATCTTGGGCTCCTCATAGTCATTGTGGTAATCTTTATCATGCTTCTTTGGGACAATATTCTTACTCCTAATTACATGCAGCCATATGTTTTGCAGCTCCTCGATTCTCACAGGTTTTGCCAGATAATCACAAGCTCCAAGTTTGATTCCTTTCATGACCATGTTTCGGTCATTATCTTCAGACGACACTAAAATACAAAATTTAATAATGTTAAAGGTTCATCAAACAAGTAAATGAAGTCCCAATATCAAATAATATATTAATCGGGTGGATAAATTGAAAAAAATGCTCATCACATACATATGACAGGTTGGTCCATCAAATTCCAACATTGCATGAGTTCAAGCAACTTAAATCCATTCATTTCTGACATGTGGACTTCGGTGATTATCAGGTCAAACTTGCTTTTCTTTTCTTTCAACAACTTCAGTGCTGATACTGCATCTGTGGTCACGGTTACTGCAAGTGCATAATTACAATAAAAGATTTGTCACATAAAAAACCAACTGAAAATACTAGCAGACTCAACTTGACAAATTCAAATTTATTAAAAATAAACAGAATATATGTTATTGTTCCAATAATAATAACATATAGAGCAGTCATCGTTGCACATAACCTCAAATTATTTCTCCAGAATTCAAATAAACACTCATGAGGGCAACTTTAGGGTCCCTCTTGGATGGAATAGGTTATACGTTCCACTACTACTATGGGTTTCTTGTTAATGCACAAATGGGTTCCAAGTTAAATGCGGTCATCATCGATAAATTTAGAGAAAGGAAACTAAGATTCATAAGTCACTAACATTTGTAAAATGGAATGGGTGTACCACAACAGAACTTGTACCTCAGCCTTAATTAAAGGATTTTATAAATCAAATAAGCAGAATTTTCATGACATTCCGATGCAATTTGTGCATCAACAGGACTTGTTAATGCACAAATGGGTTCCAAGTTAATTGCAGTCATCATCGATCAACATTTTCAAGAAAATAAAAAAGAAAACAAGTAACATACCATCATATTGACACCGTCTGAGCAAAGTCTGCAAAGTGAAGAGGCTCAATGGGTCATCATCAATAGCAAGAACACGCATTCCTACTGGAAACTCGTTTCCAATTTCATCAGTGTCATGATCCTTCACCACAGCCATTGCCAGAGTATCTAATCATAAAAATATATGTCAGTGCAAACAGCTATGAGTTAAGCACAGCAAATGGTTATCTAATCAAAATTCATAATACCTAAATTGAAACACTGACACAGCATTGATCTATTGCCAATTTACAAATTAAAAAAAAAAAAAAAAAAAAAAAAAGCACAACTTTTAACATCTCAACACCAATCATTACTCAGATTCAACACAGACCCAACATAGATACCATTAAGAAAAAACCCAATTAGCCATTTTACCCACATGGGTATGTTAAAAATCATACATCTTTAGCGAAATCATGGGTCCTGAAAATGCAAGAACAGGGACATAGGAAGAAGGGACAAGAACAGGGTTTGTGAAAACGCAAACAAAGAAAGAGAAGAGGCACAGAGAAGATGTTGACTTACCTTTCTTTTCTCTTTTGATACGAGGAACGAAGAACAAGGACAATAGCCAATTCAAAATTTTGCGGGAAACTCCGAACAAGAACAAGAAGAAACCTTTCTTGATTGTTAGTTACTCAGTCTCACTGTCTCACACACTGTCTTGAACTTCATTGGTTGTTATTACATATATATATATAGCATTTAATTCAATACCGTATGTCGGTTAATTATAAATATAATATTTTTTTTCAATACCGTTGGTGGGTTAATTCAAACTCCGATTTCTTCTCTCCGCGAAATTCAAAAAAAATTTCTTGATTTTCTTGAATAAATATAATATTTAATTTAGCTACTAATAAAATTAATTATAATTACTTATTCATATTATTTTCAAATTTATTAAAGATTTTTTTTAATAAAAATTGACACTAAATTAAGAATTTTATAGTAATATTTATTAAACTCTTAGCTTCATGTAATGGAAATAATTACTATTAAAGATGTTAGATTAATACCCTTTTTTTTCCTCTTGTGTGCTTAGGATTAAAAAGTTGACTAAATACTAAGCAAATATGAGAAGAAAAAAAAGGTTGACTAAATTGTGAACAGCTTTTGAAGAAGATTAAAAGAAGAAACTTGCTATATTTAACTATAATTTGTTAAGTATGGATAGTATGACACTCAATCTCTATAACTTATTATTTGACATAATTTTTATTTTATGATATGTCTTCCCCTTTTTCCCTTACTTAATTGGGAAAATTTATTTTCTTTTCAAGTATATAAAGTAACTTCTCCTTTGAGGCATATAGGAATTTCCATTTGTCATATGTTATATAAGAATTATTTCCCCTCCCTTTGGACTATCTTTTATCCGAATACGTGTCTTGGACCCACTTAACGGTCCATAAGTTCTATTAGATTTGTGCTTTATTTAATAAGGAGTTTGAATACTACTCAAATACTTTCACCTTCACGTAAACCTTCTTTATAAATAATTGGTTCAACTACAAAGGTACACACTTCTAAAACTCTTACCTCCTTTACTACTATTGCCCACACGCACCACCTCACTTAAGCTTCTCGTCTAGCTCAATTGCTTGTGCACAAAGATATATCATCATTCGCAAATATCTTCTCCATAGATACCGCTGATACAATTATGTGATATTAATCATAATCCTATCGAATTAAATATTGACACAATTTGTGGGAATCAGTAAATTTGGATTCTCATCCAATAATGGCAAACACCTGCAATGCAGCGTACAACCACTCGCCATTGTAGCAAAATGCATCTTAATAACAGGAACAACAAAATTTGCAACCATTATTCCCACTATCAATGCAAAAGGGGCAAATCACATGGATGTTAGTGAAGGAAATATCACATTTGTCTCTGCCCAACTAGCCTAACCCACTCCCTCATTGTTGCACACTAACTTGATCCTATCCAAGCTGCAGGGGCATTACTGATGCAACATTTGGATGACATTTAATGCCACATTAGTGAGCACCAGAGTGAAAATATGGGGCAACAAGGTAAGACACAACTATAGTCTTTGCCTTCTTACTCAGTGAACTAACCTCGGATTGGTTCAACACTCTACCACGACACTACATCATCTCATTCAAGGATCTCTCCCATAAATTCTTACTCAGCTTTACAACTAGCAAAATACATCCGAAGTCATCTCATACTTTGTCTTAAATCTATGAAGAGAAGGCGAGCCCCTTCATGTTAATCTAAACTAATTCAATGCAGGAGCGATATATACAGGTCCACAACTTGGATGAAAATGTGCACTTGCACCTCCTTGTTGCCTGTCTTCAATGTGGGTCGTTCTCCACAGTCTCTGCACAAGACTGTGGTCAACAATCTAGTCGAGTTCAAGGTTCAAATCCTCCAAGTATGTTGATGTGCATGAAAATGAAAGGCAAACACTGAATACGAAAAAGAATTCTCCCTTGCTAGTGCCGTGAACGAAAAGGGCGACAAAGTAAAAGAAACCCTGAGGCTCACCCTAAGAACATTGACATATGTCCTATCGAAGGGAAGTATGAAGTTGAAAGACCCAAATCCATCCAAAGCTAAGATAAATTTAAAATGTTTGGTGTGGTTACCACAATAAGTAGCCTTAAAAAAAATAGAATAGGTAACTCTACTATCATAATCATCGTTAGTTTTTTATTATACAACGGTAGGAATCAAACACCCAACAAATACAAATTACTCAAACCCCTCACTACTAGACCAATTATAATAACTTTAATCATCATTATCTTTCAATAAAAGAGTTTTGTTGAGCTAAGAATATTGCTACACGTGTGTACTACAAATTTAAACATATTTGTGGAATAATAATTAATATAAGTATGAGGTGATTTATGTACTCGGTACGCCTAATGTTACTGAGATGATGACGTTAATATTTGAAATATATTATGTTTCTTTGCAAAATTAATATGTATTATAAATTTAACTTTATTTTTTTTGTTAAATTATTGAATACTAAATATAATATACACTACATAAATTAAAAATATTATATAATATCAAAATGTATCCTAACGTGTCAAAATTTTATATTTTTTAGAATTAACGTGTCATATCATGCCCCGTGTCGATGCAACATAACGTAGAAATACCACTTTCGTCAAAACAAAGAATCTCTAATATCGCCTAAACGGTTGATAACCTAAACAAAAGCTCAACCTACGAACCATAAAAGTAAAAAATAAAAAAAAATAAAAAATAATGGACACTATTTAAAGTGAAATGACTGCTCAAAAATTACTATATACTGCTAGCCATTACTAATTGACTATATCAACGCGTCCCACAACCAATAGAACATTGCTTAATGGTCAAGAACTCATGTTTGCAAAGCAATCCAGTATAGTCACAAGTGAAAGTATTACATATTACAAACAGTAAAATACATCAACCAGAAATATGATTGATAGCATTCGCAGGGAGATATTGATATTAAAAAAATAAATTAAAAAATCAGACATAACATACACCTACACTGGATAATACATTGAAAAAAAGGTTAGAAACTTCATGTATACAACTTCTTAAGATCATCTATGAATTTGGCTTTCAGCTGTTCTCTCTTTATCTTGAGGGCAGCAGTGACTAATCCAGATTCAGGAGTCCATGGATCCGGAAGCAACTTAATCTTTGCAGGAATTTCAGATTTATCCAGCTTTGCAGCTTTTGCAACCTGAAATAAATAAAGGAAAATGAGCCATTAACCATGCAGGCTGCAGCACGTACATTGGTTATTAACTTAAAATATAGTTACCTCGTTACATCATAAATAACACTCATTATACAGCTTGGCAGATCTAAACAATCATTTCTACAAAGTTTATCCTTCTAGGATCACTACAATTGAAAATAATGCCTTGTCACAGCTGTGATAAGTGAACCAGGAGGACACAACCCCAAGTGGATACTTCCTTTAACATTGATGTGGGGAAGTGCAAGTGCGAAAACACATTTAAGTGCAAATATTTCATAAATAATTTTACAGATTTTGAATGTGGCCAACTGGGTATCCTGTTAGAATATGTGGTTATTTAATGTTAACAAAAAGTGTGGTGATTCCACTGTTGTGTTGATTTTTTTTTTGGTGTGTTCATTCATTATATTTTGCTTTTCCTTCAATGTCGCTCTCAAGATAATAATGAATAGATGAACCACAGCCAAATAATATTCATATTGTTATGAACAATAACAACGACAACAAGCCTTATTCCACTAAGTGGGGTCGATTTCATGGATCAGTCGATGCCTTTTGGCTCTATGAAAAACACTTCTCAATTAAACCATTTAGATAATTAAAAGTAATGTCATGTTTAATGGTTTCCCTTTAAGTTCTCTTGCGCCTTCCTCTACCAATTTCTTTAAATCAGACCATCATTATAATAACCCTAATTTTATAATTTTGAAATTAGAGGATTATTAGGAAGACCTTAGGATCATAAATGGAATGAGGATGAGATTCTAAGAATTTTGATATCCATAGTGATAGTATTCTACCCAGGTGGATTTTCATCTGTTATTTTTTACTGCTGACGCAGTAACAGTTACTAGAATAGCTCCAATTTAACAAATTTGAGTTAAAGAGCTATTTTGATGATATGATTATCATAGATGAGGTTAGTATATGAATTGATGAAGTTTGATACCCATATTGGGGTATTTTGGGAAAGTCACTTCGGCCGGTAGAATTCCGGAACGGGAAAAAAGATGAGAAAATGTAAAGAAAGACCAATATATGCCTAACAAGTCATAATTAGACCAATAATGTTAAAGTTAAAAAAATTATGAAATCCGGGCACAGTTAAGAACACTGGTAAAGACTACAGTGCAATTAAACAACAGTAAGTGGATCTGTGATCTACTAATCAAATTTTTGAGTTAGGAACATGATAATTAAACAAATTTAATATTAATTACTTAAAGTTAGAGTCTTTAGTGTTTTCGGGTAGAGAATTGATAACAGTTCGGATAAAAATTACACCGGGTGTCACTAAAGGGCAGAAAGTCACTTAAGTGACTTGGTCGAAACCCTATAAGACTAGGGCACCCTCCTATTTAGCCATTGCAGCGCCTCCTTCACTCTCTCTACCATTTTGAATTTCAAGTTTTCTCCTCCTTCTCTCTAGATTTCCACCATCAAAACTCCACCAAATCACTAAACTTCCTTCACAAAACTTGTTCCTCTCATCCTCCTCTTCAAGAACATACCATTTTGGTTCTTGGAAACCAAATTTTCATGGTAAATCCCTCCCCAAACAGCAGCGGTCTTGAGCATTTCCATGCCATGGAGATGATGTTTTGAGTTCTCCTTGAAGAACACCACTTTGGTGTTTATTTCCTTGAGTTTTAGTGTAAGTTCTTGAATTCTTTTCTTGAAAAACCTCACCTTTGAGATGTGTTCTTCTGTTCTAACTTTGGGTCTTTGTTAAAGGTGTGTTCTTTGTGGAAAAGATGCATCTTTGTTGAAGAAAAGTGGAAGCTTAAAGCCTTGAAGTTAACTTGAAGAAGTAAGCATAGTTACTTGAAAAAATGGTGACCAAAACCCTCCCCCACCCACCTATATGATTCGGCCAACATGTGTTCACTATGGAGTTGATGTTTTAAATTGATAAAAATTGGTTCTGGATGTTGTAAAGGGTGGACAATCATAAGTGGGACCAAGGGAAATGTTAAAAATGCAACCTTTGAGCTTAAGAACACTAATTTGATTAAGGAATGGATTTAAACCCTAATGACACTATCATGTCAAATCTGCCCTAATGAGTATAATTAGGATTTTATGTTTAAAATTTAATTAAAAAGTGGTTAGTGGACTAATTAAGTGTAGGACTTAATTAACTAAAGAAATGGTGAAGTGGTTAAGCTAAAAACCCTAATTTACACTCCAATGCAATTCGGCCAAGTGTGGACAAATTAGGGTTAGTATGTTAAATATTGGTTCAGGACCTAATTAGGATACTAATCAAGGGTTAAAGTGAGGTGGACCATGCATAATGTATTAATTAACTATAAACCCCTAAAAATGGACCTAATTAGGGTTTAGAAGCACTAATTCTGTAATTAGTGAAATTAATAATTAACTATAAAACCCTAAAAATGGACCTAATTAGGGTTTAGAAGCACTAATTATGTAATTAGTGAAATTAATGAACTAAGATCTACGTGACTGTGTGAATGCATAAGTGACCTAATAATATAAAAACCCTAAAATTAAAGTAACCTAGGGTTCTAATCAAGCCTAATTAGGGTTTACTCATTAAACCTAATTAGGGAGCTAGTTAACAACCTAGGCTTAAGACTAGTCTAGGAACACATGATCATGAAAGTTAATGAAAGAAAATCCTAAGGAATACTACCCTATACAATTCGGCCATGTGTGGTTTTAGGTGCAAAAATTGTACTTAAGGATGATTTAGGGTTTAAAGTGTGTTTAAAGCTTAAATCCACTTGCAAATTGAAAATCTAACCTAGGGTTTACCTAAGGATGTAATTTCGATCATGAGAAAATAGGATGATTTGGAAGTGCTGAAAATAATCTAAGTTACCTTAGTGGTTCTAGAGTGTGATTCTAAGTTTATGTAAGGTGCTTAACCTATATGGTTGATTGTGTAACAAGTGAACACTTCATAATGCACTAAAAATATATAAATATGGAATAAATGGTCTAGACTTGTAATGGGCATATTATTGGCACATGAGTATGAAAAGTGGAATCATTAAATGATTAAGTCTTGTATATGACTTGATTAAGTACTATGTAATTAATGGTGTGAATGGTTCCTACTCTACGTGTGCCTAGAGAACCTTGCGCTTGAGGATTTATTTGGAGCATACGTGTTATATTGGAGTGTGGGCTTGTGCTAAGCTCCTGATTTTGGTTGCTCCTCTCTCTTGTGGCCCCACCATGATGGTGGGCATTATGGTTGAATTGTATGAAAGTATGTGATATGTGGTATATGTGCATTCATTCACATTCATATAGATATTATATGATTCTTGATATTTTGATGATGCACTGATGGTGTATGGTATGAGGTTCCTGGCTAGTGAATATGTATGTAAACTGCCTATGGCTTGACCCTGGGAGTTATTTCATACTACAGTTTGTGTTGACTGCCTATGGCTTGACCCTGGGAGTCACACTAGGCATGTGGGACATGTCAGTTAGCTATTCTTGGGAAGAGCCCTTGAATAATTAACCAGAGGATGAATTATGATGCTATGTTTATGCTATATGTTTGTTATATATGCTTTATATTTGACTTATCATGCAGGAAGTGGGCTCAGGGGATTAGAGGATCCTCTTAGAACCTTGAGCTTACTGAGATGTTATCTCACCTCTTTTTGGGGATATCATTTCAGGTACCCATGGTAGCAATGAGCAGTCTAGGGGCAAGGGCCCAACTACGGATTAGTGGATTGAGGCTACTGTTTATTTTACGTTATTATATTGTGATATGGCATGAATATCAGAATTACAGTATGAGTAATTGAGAAAGAGCATAATTACCTTAATTGCACACCTATAGTCGTGAGGTTTTGAGCCTAAACAAAAAATTATTTTTTGTGTGCGCTTCACTGTTGAAAATACTTCTAGAACTTTCTTTGTTTCTCCTTAAAATAGTTGTTTACATGCACGATTGAAATGATTGAGGCGTTTTGTTGTTTTAGCTACCTAGCCAAATAGCTAATCATTATGATATCCTTTGTTTAACCCTTTGAGCCTAAGCCTTTTCTTTTCTTAATAACCTATGTTTTATTTAGCCACTCCACATACACATTTACCCTAAATAAGATTGGATTGTAGAAATTTCATGGTAGGGTGTAAACATGAGAACTTTATCATGTAATTCTATGTGGTGAAAAAGGAGGTTAGGTGAGTTGAGCAAAAACAAAGGTTGAAAAATGGTGAAAAATAAAAATATTTATTTTTTATTCTATTCAAATAAAAGTGTTGACAAATATAGAAAATGAAAACGAAAAAGAAAAGTATTGGGGGTTGAAAAAGAAAAACACAAAAAAAAAAGTGCTAAAAAAGAACAAGGAGTAAAGAGGGAGAAAAAGGATTGTTGTTTAAAGTGTTTACACTTCACCATGATCTTTCTATGTTTCAATGTTTCAGCTAGTTATCTTTTATTTATCCCTCTTCTAACCATGCTCCATTACAACCTGAATAAAGACCTATTGATCTTTTATGTATGTTAATTAACTATAAAGAGTGAGAATATGATCAAGCGTGAAAGTTTGAGTGAAACACTTACCCCTTAGACAGATGAGTGATGAGTGGAATTAATACTCCAAGTGAGGGGTGTGTTTTAAATTCAGTTTTCTATACTTAATTGATTGATCTCATGTTGTGATTTTATGACCTGCCTGATTTCTTAAATTGCTTAGTTGGATGCGTGTTCCTAAAACTCTAATGTTTTTAACGAAGTCTGATCATGTATGTATTGATTTATTGTCTGAATCTTACATTGAGCATATAGTTATTGAGTAGTATAATATCTTTTAGAGAAAATGTTGATTTTCTTTTCGGTCATCTCCAAGACATAGTCTCTAATTATAATTAAATCCATAAAAACGAAAAAAAAAAGGCTAGTTAAAAGTAATTACTAAAGTTTAAAACAAGGGGGTGTTTGGTTGAGGGTAAATTTTATGATATATAGGAAAATGTGATGTATAGGGAAATGGTTGGAGGATTATGTTTGATAGGATTATGTATAAAAAGTTGTTTGGTTGAAAAAAATTTGTATGGGAAAATTAAGTAACTTTTATAAAGTCTATGTTTGGTTGTAAGTAACATATAGATGGGTAAATGCACTGGGTATTACAAAAATAACCCTGCTGAGAAAAAAACCATCAACCCATGCTCGATTTGTTTTTTTTTTCCCTTACCTTACCTCGCAGCCCAACAAATCGTAGCTCAGTGATGCATATTTTTGGGTTTCAGATTACAAACACTAACATGGTCAACACCTGCAACTTGCATGTTACTCTCCTTCTTCCTCTGTGCAAGTTTATTTTTTGAACAACTCTCTGAGCGTTACTTTTTTAGGTACGACTCTTTTTTACTTTGGCGCTCAAAAGTAGGGGTACGCTGGTAATGTCCTGATACAATGATAAAGTGATTTCGGTAGCTTCTTCACAATACCATATATCACGTGGGAAAAGGATAGCTACCTATTGGACCAAATTGATGTCAAAACCCATTTACCCGGCTATCACATTTACATAGGCATATTCATAAAACACCCCTTCCCAAACATGGTTATATCAGAAACACACATATCACTTACCTATCAAAATCTCCAAAATCTCCCAACCAAACACCCCCCAAAAGTATTGTTGCTTGCGTCTTTTCTGTGACAAATTAAAGTTGCTTCTTGTCCAATGGCTAAGACAAAGCTATTGGGTAGCATATTGGTAAAAAAAAGTAAAAAGATGTAACTAGACTTCATTGAGGCGCCAGGAGCTAACTTTGGTTTCTAACTGTAAGAAAGATATTTCGAAACATTGACTTTTTTCACGAAAATGCATCAAATGGATGTTCTCTGGCCTCTGCAAACTGCAATGCAGAGTCCTATATAGATCTATCTCATCGTAAGCATAGGTCTATCTTATAATTATTATTGTTATATAATAATAAGTGAATGCTATTTCGTAGGGCATTACTTGCATTCTTATTAGTTAAAACTCGGGTTTATTTATCATAATAATTACCTTATTGTTTGCTTATTGACCATTAACGAGTTTGATAGAAAAATAAGTTTGCCCAAAATTAAACACCATAAACTTCATAAATGAGTTTGATATCGGGTGCAGCGAAAACAATGCATTTCAAACAATTGGGAAATCCCTTGCGTCAGAAATATAGAATGAAAATTTTACCAGAAGACAGAACAAGGAAAAGAGGATAAATGAAGACATGTCACTCTACAAAATACTATTAATCTTGCATTCGGTCTCTTCAGCTAATTCCGTGGTATATATGCTATCACAAAAATCAAAGTCCCAATCTCCATTGAAGGTTGAGTTTACTGGACTATGCCCTTCTGAATCAACAACACCATTCAAGGGAATCCGGGAGTCTATTGAGCTACAGATAACATCATTCTGATTTTGGTCATCCCTTCCTTGAAAATTTGTTTCCCCATAAGTATTTGTAATGCTACTCTGATTCCCCCATTGCAAGGATTCAACTTGTTGGGCTGACTTAGAGCTAATCCTTTTAAGATGAAGTCTATATTTCTGCAACAATTGCAAAAACCAATAAGGTTTAATTTCTTAATGAAAAAACTTTGGTTTTATTAAACTAAAGCAGTAGTAAGGATGAGAAAAAAAAAAACCTGGAGATGGCTGGACACATGCTCCCTAGTAAGTTGCTTCTCAACATTCATCAATTCAAGAATTTTTCTAGGTACTGCCTCTGCAACCAAAATAAACCAATTTAGTAATGGAACACTCATGACACTGCATAAAGCATATGTAATGATAATTAATGCATGATATTTCTCCCAGCGGCACTTATAATAAGGAAGGCTATTTGAACAAGTATTCAAAATAATGTTGTACAGAAAAGTATTGCTAAAATAAAAAGGAAACATCAATTGATTAAGCTCTTATAGCATTGTAGAGAGAGAGCGAACAACATACTGTCAACCCCTAGCTTAATAACAGCAGCAACAAAACTACGATGAAGCTCTTCGGTCCAAATAACTCGAGACTTCTTCTGGGTTGATGTTGATGTTGAGGGATCCATTTTGTTATGACGTATCTTGGGCTCCTCATAGTCATTGTGGTAATCTTTATCATGCTTCTTTGGGACAATATTCTTACTCCTAATTACATGCAGCCATATGTTTTGCAGCTCCTCGATTCTCACAGGTTTTGCCAGATAATCACAAGCTCCAAGTTTGATTCCTTTCATGACCATGTTTCGGTCATTATCTTCAGACGACACTAAAATACAAAATTTAATAATGTTAAAGGTTCATCAAACAAGTAAATGAAGTCCCAATATCAAATAATATATTAATCGGGTGGATAAATTGAAAAAAATGCTCATCACATACATATGACAGGTTGGTCCATCAAATTCCAACATTGCATGAGTTCAAGCAACTTAAATCCATTCATTTCTGACATGTGGACTTCGGTGATTATCAGGTCAAACTTGCTTTTCTTTTCTTTCAACAACTTCAGTGCTGATACTGCATCTGTGGTCACGGTTACTGCAAGTGCATAATTACAATAAAAGATTTGTCACATAAAAAACCAACTGAAAATACTAGCAGACTCAACTTGACAAATTCAAATTTATTAAAAATAAACAGAATATATGTTATTGTTCCAATAATAATAACATATAGAGCAGTCATCGTTGCACATAACCTCAAATTATTTCTCCAGAATTCAAATAAACACTCATGAGGGCAACTTTAGGGTCCCTCTTGGATGGAATAGGTTATACGTTCCACTACTACTATGGGTTTCTTGTTAATGCACAAATGGGTTCCAAGTTAAATGCGGTCATCATCGATAAATTTAGAGAAAGGAAACTAAGATTCATAAGTCACTAACATTTGTAAAATGGAATGGGTGTACCACAACAGAACTTGTACCTCAGCCTTAATTAAAGGATTTTATAAATCAAATAAGCAGAATTTTCATGACATTCCGATGCAATTTGTGCATCAACAGGACTTGTTAATGCACAAATGGGTTCCAAGTTAATTGCAGTCATCATCGATCAACATTTTCAAGAAAATAAAAAAGAAAACAAGTAACATACCATCATATTGACACCGTCTGAGCAAAGTCTGCAAAGTGAAGAGGCTCAATGGGTCATCATCAATAGCAAGAACACGCATTCCTACTGGAAACTCGTTTCCAATTTCATCAGTGTCATGATCCTTCACCACAGCCATTGCCAGAGTATCTAATCATAAAAATATATGTCAGTGCAAACAGCTATGAGTTAAGCACAGCAAATGGTTATCTAATCAAAATTCATAATACCTAAATTGAAACACTGACACAGCATTGATCTATTGCCAATTTACAAATTAAAAAAAAAAAAAAAAAAAAAAAAGCACAACTTTTAACATCTCAACACCAATCATTACTCAGATTCAACACAGACCCAACATAGATACCATTAAGAAAAAACCCAATTAGCCATTTTACCCACATGGGTATGTTAAAAATCATACATCTTTAGCGAAATCATGGGTCCTGAAAATGCAAGAACAGGGACATAGGAAGAAGGGACAAGAACAGGGTTTGTGAAAACGCAAACAAAGAAAGAGAAGAGGCACAGAGAAGATGTTGACTTACCTTTCTTTTCTCTTTTGATACGAGGAACGAAGAACAAGGACAATAGCCAATTCAAAATTTTGCGGGAAACTCCGAACAAGAACAAGAAGAAACCTTTCTTGATTGTTAGTTACTCAGTCTCACTGTCTCACACACTGTCTTGAACTTCATTGGTTGTTATTACATATATATATATAGCATTTAATTCAATACCGTATGTCGGTTAATTATAAATATAATATTTTTTTTCAATACCGTTGGTGGGTTAATTCAAACTCCGATTTCTTCTCTCCGCGAAATTCAAAAAAAATTTCTTGATTTTCTTGAATAAATATAATATTTAATTTAGCTACTAATAAAATTAATTATAATTACTTATTCATATTATTTTCAAATTTATTAAAGATTTTTTTTAATAAAAATTGACACTAAATTAAGAATTTTATAGTAATATTTATTAAACTCTTAGCTTCATGTAATGGAAATAATTACTATTAAAGATGTTAGATTAATACCCTTTTTTTTCCTCTTGTGTGCTTAGGATTAAAAAGTTGACTAAATACTAAGCAAATATGAGAAGAAAAAAAAGGTTGACGTAATAAATTGTGAACAGCTTTTGAAGAAGATTAAAAGAAGAAACTTGCTATATTTAACTATAATTTGTTAAGTATGGATAGTATGACACTCAATCTCTATAACTTATTATTTGACATAATTTTTATTTTATGATATGTCTTCCCCTTTTTCCCTTACTTAATTGGGAAAATTTATTTTCTTTTCAAGTATATAAAGTAACTTCTCCTTTGAGGCATATAGGAATTTCCATTTGTCATATGTTATATAAGAATTATTTCCCCTCCCTTTGGACTATCTTTTATCCGAATACGTGTCTTGGACCCACTTAACGGTCCATAAGTTCTATTAGATTTGTGCTTTATTTAATAAGGAGTTTGAATACTACTCAAATACTTTCACCTTCACGTAAACCTTCTTTATAAATAATTGGTTCAACTACAAAGGTACACACTTCTAAAACTCTTACCTCCTTTACTACTATTGCCCACACGCACCACCTCACTTAAGCTTCTCGTCTAGCTCAATTGCTTGTGCACAAAGATATATCATCATTCGCAAATATCTTCTCCATAGATACCGCTGATACAATTATGTGATATTAATCATAATCCTATCGAATTAAATATTGACACAATTTGTGGGAATCAGTAAATTTGGATTCTCATCCAATAATGGCAAACACCTGCAATGCAGCGTACAACCACTCGCCATTGTAGCAAAATGCATCTTAATAACAGGAACAACAAAATTTGCAACCATTATTCCCACTATCAATGCAAAAGGGGCAAATCACATGGATGTTAGTGAAGGAAATATCACATTTGTCTCTGCC
>NW_026895405.1:0-15766 GCF_033153095.1 Gastrolobium bilobum
TCGGTTTAGCCATTTTGTGGTTCCACCATGTCCTATGGGGATATGGTATATGCATGCTGTGTTACATGCTTTTGATGTTTTGGAAATGCTGTTGAGCTATTGTATGTTAGTGCCTTGTTGATATGCATGGAGGTGTTCCACCTATACGGTAAGCCTGAGTATGTAGAACATACAAGAGGGTGAGGCTGTGGGTGAGGTGCAAGCGGTGTTCCTTGTACTACATGTAGGGAATAGACGTATTTCTACATTTCTCTGGCCAGTAGATAGTCATTGCACACATGCCATAGATATCTGTTGCACTACATAGTTTTTGGAACTGATAATGATATAAATGCTTTTGAACTTATATTGCACATGTAAGTGAGCTTGGGGTGGAAGATCCTTGAGGACCCCTTGTCTTACTGAGATTTCTAGTTTAGAGATCTCACCCCACGTTTGGGGAATGCTTATTTCAGGATCAGGTAATGTTGAGACCTCAGGCGGCAGGAGGCCGGAGCTGAGTTAGATTGCTGTTATATTATGCTGCCATGATTGGATGCTGGATTTGCATGTTGTTTATGCTTATAGCTTCAGTTATGTTTATGGAGTTTTACGTTGAGACTGGTTGCTTACTATGTTTATTTGGTGAGCATGGGGATTGTCCATGACACATAGTATTGTTATGTCTTGATTATGTCTTGAGTCTTTTGGAGTTGTAATAATGTATCAGGATATTGTCCGGATTACTTGATGTAATGTCGTGATTTAGATACACACTTTATCTATATATTGAGGTATTTCAGTAGATGTCTTATTGCAATTTACATACAGGCGTTATTTTATGAAATTGATTAAGTAATCAAGTTGGTAATTGATAATGACGTCATAATTGAAAAGAAAAAGAATATTACGCATTTTTAATTAAGCACCGCTTAATACGATGTAATGTTAATATTCCGGGTATACACGGGGTGTTACATTTTATGGTATCAGAGCAACGGTTCAAGGGAAAAACTTGTATGTATTGCAATGATTAGGATGTGTGGTTGTGTCTGTTTTGTGTGTTTGCTTCGTCGAGTATTATTATGATAATGCATATGTGACCACATTGCGTGGGCCTGATCAACTCATAATTTGTGTAACTTGTGCAGAATCATGGTAAGACCCGGGAGAAACCGCGAGACTTCAGAGGATCGGCCCGATCCTGTCCTGGCTGCATTAGCTGAGATGCAGGCGGCCCGACTAGCCGACCAGGAGGCCATGAGAATGGAAAACCAGGCCATGCTGGACGCCGTCAGAGAGGCGAACAGGAAGGCCACTGAGGACGTGTTGGAGGCCAACCGTCTGGCGAACATGACGATGTTTAGAGTCATGTTGGAGGAGATGAGGAATGGCCCTGATGTTGGTCATGCTCCATCGCCACCACCACCACCACCACCACCTCCACCTCCACCCAGTCGCAGGATGACTCTCAGAGTCAGATGGGAGATGGCAGTCATCTTACGGGGGCCATGCAGACCGTCCCTGTTTTTGTTGAGGATCGTGATGAGATCGATCGCCGGCTGAATGCTTTCCGTAAGCATAAGCCACCTACCTTTGATGGATCCTTTGATCCTGTTGCTGCGGCGCGTTGGCTACAGGCGTTGGACAAGATATTTCGGGTCATGCAGTGCACAGATCCGCAGAAGTTGATGTTCGCTACTTACATGCTGGAGGGCGATGCCCATGAGTGGTGGACAAACCTTTCTCATGTCTACGAGATGCTGGGGCATGTGATGACCTGGCCTATGTTCGAGGATTTCTTCTTGGGTCAGTACTTTCCATATGACGCTCAGGAGAGGCAGCAAGGAGAGTTTGACAGATTGGTTCAGGGCTCGTTATCTGTGGACGAGTACCTGTCCAAGTTCAACCAGTTGATGAAGTTTGCACAATTCAAGATGGCGATGCCTACTCCTGCATTTCTGGCTGCTAAGTACCGCAGAGGACTTAGTGAGGATATTGTTGGTTACCTAGCTGGTTCTGCTTCTAGAGATTTTGGGACACTGGTTCAGCAGTGTCGTGATATTGAAGATTACTACAGCTCGAGTAAGGCCAAGAAGGCCAAGGTTGCTGAGGCGACGAAGGTTGCAGCTGGTAGTTCCACTTCTTGGCGAGACAGGAAGTTGGGAACAAGGGAAAGGGTAAACAATTGGCAGCTCGGCAGGCACCGAATCAGTTCAAGAGGACTTCTGCTCAGGGGAGTGCAGCGAGACCTCCTGCTCCCAGGTGTTCGGGATGCGGGAAGACTCACTTTGGGCCGTGCTCTACCGGCCAGTTGATTTGCTTTCTGTGTGGCAAGGAGGGCCACTTCTCCAGAGACTGTCCGTTGGCGAAGGCGAGGGCTACTGCAGTGCAGGCAGTGCCACTTCAGATGGTTCCCCTTCCACCTACTTCGGCACCGGCAGTGCCACCATCTTCTGGGAGAGTTTATACTCTGGATCGTCAGCAGTCGGATCGAGCTTCGAACCTTGTCAGAGCTACTGTTACGATTGGTTCATCAGCTGTTGATGTGTTGTTTGACTCTGGGGCTACACCTTTTTTTGTTGCTACCCCGATTGCTGTGGGGCTTGAGTTTCCCAGTGATGTGCTTTCTCCATCGACGCGGGTGACTACCGCCACCGAAGAAAGATGTGATGCTACCACTGTTCATCGCGCTGTGGCATTTCAGTGGGATGGCCGTGAGTTCTCGGTGGATCTGATAGGATTGCTGATGGCCAACTTGGAGGTTATTCTGGGCATGGATTGGCTGTCCAGAAATTGTGTTATGATTGATTGTTGTGCCAAGCGTGTAGTGTTGTCTCCGTGTGATTCCACAACCAGTTCCTCGCCGTATATTTCGTTGTTGCAGGCTAGGAGAGCCTTGAGAGCAGGGGCATTTGGTTATGTCATGTTGGAAGGTTTGGTGAGTGGTACACAGGAGGACATCACTGGCATTCCTGTGGTGAGGGAATTCCTCGAGGTGTTTCCTGAGGAGATTCCTGAGTTCCCGCCATAGAGAGAGATAGAGTTCTCCATTGATCTGTTGCCTGGTGTGGGGCCGATTTCTTTAGCTCTATACCGGATGTCGCCACCGTAGTTGGCAGAGCTGAAGAAGCATATTGAGGATCTTTCAGCGAAAGATTTCATTAGACCGAGTGTGTCTCCTTGGGGAGCACCAGTTATCTTTGTAAAGAAGAAGGACGGGACAATGCGATTGTGCACCGACTACAGGCAGCCGAACAAGGTGACAATCAAGAACAAGTATCCCCTTCCTCGGATTGATGATCTGTTGGATCAGCTCAGGGGTGCTTGTGTGTATTCCAAGATTGATCTCTGGTCCGGATACCATCAGATTCGGGTGAAGCCGGAGGATGTCCCGAAGACCGCATTTCGCTTGAGATATGGTCATTTTGAGTACTTGGTGATTCCGTTCGGTCTCACCAATGCACCTGCTGTGTTCATGGATTACATGAACCGGATTTTTCAGCCGTACCTGGATCAGTTTGTGATCGTCTTCATTGACGACATTTTGATTTACTCCAAGACGGAGGAAGAGCATGTGGAGCATTTGAGAACTGTTCTGCAAGTGCTGAAAGAGAATAAGCTATATGCGAAGCCTTCCAAATGTGAGTTCTGGCTCAAGTCTGTGAAGTTTCTTGGGCATGTTATTTCTGCTGAGGGAGTTGCAGTGGATCCGAACAAGATTGAGGCCGTACTGGATTAGGAGAGACCCAAGACAGTTACGGAAGTGAGGAGCTTTCTGGGTTTGGCAGGTTACTATCGGAGGTTCATCAAGGGATTTTCCACCATGGTTTTTCCATTGACTCGCCTTACTCGGAAGGAGACTCCATTTGTGTGGACTCACGAGTGTGAGGTCTGTTTTTAGGAGTTGAAGGAGAGACTGACTACTGCTCCTGTGTTGGTCCTTCCTGATCCTGCGCTTGAGATTGAGCTTTACACCGACGCCTCCGGGAAGGGGCTAGGTTGTGTGCTGATGCAGTTGGGCAAAGTGATTGCCTATGCTTCGAGGCAGTTGAAACCTCATGAGGAAAACTACCCCACTCATGACTTGGAGTTGGCTGCTATTGTGTTTGCTTTCAAGATTTGGAGGCATTATCTTTTTGGTTTGAGGTTTGTGGTGTTCAGTGACCACAAGAGTTTGAAGTACCTGTTCGACCAGAAGGAGTTGAACATGAGGCAGAGGAGATGGATGGAGTTCATAAAGGACTACGACTTCGAGCTAAGGTATCATCCTGGCAAGGCCAATGTAGTAGCTGATGCTTTGAGTCGGAAATCCAGTAGTTCATCCAGTTTGTTACTTGGTAACTTTGATGTGGTTGAGAAGTTCCGAAACTTGACAGTGACCGCTCCGTGTGAGAGTGTATTTCTCGAGTTGGAAGCAACGGATGTTGTGAACGAGCTGCTAGAAAAGATCAAAGAGGCACAAGTTCAGAGAGAGTGTCTGGATTATGTGAAGAACCAAGACGGTGTGTCTTGGAATGATGATGGATTGCTTTTGTTTCAGCAGAGGATTGTAGTTCCTCGAGGCCCGTTGACAGAAGAGGTTATGGCAGAAGGCCATAAGGGTCAGTTTTCTATCCACCCTGGTGCTACTAAGATGTATCAAGACTTGAAGAAGAACTTCTGGTGGCCGCGCATGAAGAAAGATGTTGTTATCTTTGTGTCCAAGTGTTTGGTTTGCCAGAAGGTGAAGATTAAGCATCAGAGACCGTCTGGTGAACTTTAAGCTCTTGAAGTACCTCAGTGGAAGTGGGAAGGTATTTCCATGGACTTCGTGGTTGGATTGCCGAAGACTCAGGCGGGTTGAGACTCTATTTGGGTCATCGTGGACAGACTGACGAAGTCTGCCCATTTTCTTCCAGTGAAGGTGAGCTTCACTACAGAGCAGTTGGCCAAGCTTTATGTCCGCGAGATTGTGAGGCTTCACGGGGTTCCCGAGAGTATCATTAGTGATAGGGACCCGAAGTTCACATCTCGGTTCCGGGAGGCGCTGCAGGAGGCTTTTGGTACACAGTTGAGATTTAGTACCACCTATCACCCTCAGACTGATGGACAGACTGAGAGGACCATCCAGACCTTGGAGGACATGTTGCGAGCTTGCACGTTGGAGCAGGGCTCGGCATGGGATAGGTACCTTATGTGGGTTGAGTTTTCTTACAACAGCTTTCATGCTAGCCTGGGCATGGCGCCCTACGAAGGACTGTATGGTAGGAGGTGTCTGACTCCTACTTGTTGGTCTGAGGTTGGGGACAAGGAGCTTTTTGGCTTGGACTTTGTCCAAGATACCACCTTGCAGATCCAGATGATCTGTGAGAAGTTGAAGCAGGCGCAGAATCGCCAGAAGAGCTACTATGATGTCAAGCATCCTCCGCTGGAGTTCAGTGAGGGTGAGCACGTGTTTGTGATACTTTCACCTGTCATTGGTGTAGGTCGGGCACTCGGAGTGAGGAAGTTGAGCCCGCGATATATTGGGCCATACCAGATCCTTGGTCGAGTAGGACCTGTTGCCTACCGGCTTGCCTTGCCTCCGAACCTGGCTAACATCCACGACGTGTTTCACGTGTCTCAGCTTCGGAAGTACATAACAGATCCTTCGCACGTGGTGCAACCGAATGATGTGGAGGTTCGGGAGAACCTGAAGACTCCCGTCGGACCACTCAGAATTCTCGATCGTGGCGAGAAGCAGCTGAAGAACAAGATCATTCCAATAGTCAAGGTGCAGTGGACCGGAAGAACTCCTGAGGAGTGTACTTGGGAGCGTGAGGACGAGCTTCTCCGGCAGTATCCCGAGTTTCGACCAGGTATGTTTCTGATTTTGAGGTCAAAATCCTAAAAAGGTGGGGTGAATGTAAGAATCCGTACCGTTAATTAAGGTATTTAATTAATTAATTATGCAAAATTAGAAAATGATTCCATAATTGACCCTAATAATTATTTTTGAGGCTTAATAATTATAATAAGTGGGTTAGAATGCTGAAAGTCGCTTTTTGGAAGAAAAGTGCAGTTACCGGTTCTGCTAGTCGGTATAAATGAGTACCGAAAAAGTATCCCGGAAAATTAAAGTAAGTGTATAATAATTACTAGAATAATATATAGGACTTGTAAAACGAGTTTCAAGTCCAAATAATGAGAACTGGTGCTAGAAACCGGTACTGGCTTTGAAAAGCGCGTACCGGAAAGGTGCTCAGAAAATTATAAGAAAAATATGATAAATCTTAGAAAATTATGTAGTTTTATAATCCAAAGTTTGGGATTAAAATGCTAAGCGTAGCAATTAAAGTTAATACTGTATGTTAATGCTTGTGTGGCCTATATATACTCTTATTATGGGCACAAAACCCTAGACTCCTTTCTTTCCTACGTGTGTGGGCTGATCAGTTTGTGAGTGAGCACTGTTCCATTCCTTTCTTCTCTAGTTCTTGACCAAAACTCAACCTTGAACCCATTTTCTTGGTTGTTTCATCATCCTAAACACTTGGTGTGAATGAGAGGCATCATTGTGGGTGAGTGAGGGTGTTCTACAGTGGTATTCCAGTTGATGTGTGTGAGGTTTTGAGGCTGACTTTGGTTAGTTTGTTTGTGAGAGCTTGGAGTTGGTACTTTGAGCTTCAAGATGTCATCTTTGGGAAGAAAGAACCAACCTTTGTGAAGCCATTTTCGTGCATCTACCTTGAGTCAGACTTGAGGGGTTGTGTTGAGCTCCAAGAGCATCTCCATTCTGAGTCTTGAGCCTTGGTATGTTGTACCAACCTTTAACTTGGGTTTTAAGGCTTAAAAATGGTACCTTGATGCATCTAATGACTAAAAGATGATAACTTGTTGTTGGGTAATGTTGAACACGCCTAGAAATGCATGATTAGGTGTTTAAAATCGGTAAAAAGGGAACCTTTAAGGGATATCTTCACGAAAATGCAGAAACTGCATTCTGTCGTGAAATATTCGGATATTTGTCGAACAGATATCCGGATATGTGGTTTTGGGATATCCGGATATTGGATATCCGGATATGTGAATCTGTATATCCGGATATTACATATCCGGATATGGACAGTGAGATATCCGGATATTGCATATCCGGATATGGTCCCGAGGAATATCCGGATATTCTGGGATTTCGCAGAATAGTAGTTGTGTTGTGTGTACAGTAGGCTATTGGGGGTTTGTGAACCCTAGTTTGATGAAGTTGAACGTCTGTATTTAATGGACTAAGCCAGAATCATGGGATTAAAGGCTTGTGGCTTTGTTAGAAGCTTTAAGACTTAAAACGTAATGAAAAGGCGTTGTCTTTAATTTGTATGCATGTGGGTGAGGTGCAAGCGGTGTTCCTTGTACTACATGTAGGGAATAGACGTATTCCTATATTTCTCTGGCCAGTAGATAGTGATTACACACATGCCATAGATATCTGTTGCACTACATAGTTTTGGAACTGATAATGATATAATGCTTTTTGAACTTATATTGCACATGTAAGTGAGCTTGGGGTGGAAGATCCTTGAGGACCCCTTGTCTTACTGAGATTTCTAGTTTAGAGATCTCACCCCACGTTTGGGGAATGCTTATTTCAGGGTCAGGTAATGTTGAGACCTCAGGCGGCAGGAGGCCGGAGCTGAGTTAGATTGCTGTTATATTACGCTGCCATGATTGGATGCTGGATTTGCATGCTGTTTATATGCTTATAGTTTCAGTTATGTTTATGGAGTTTTATGTTGAGACTGGTTGTTTACTATGTTTATTTAGTGAGCATGGGGATTGTCCATGACACATAGTATTGTTATGTCTTGATTATGTCTTGAGTCTTTTGGTATTGTAATAATGTATCAGGATATTGTCCGGGTTACGAGATGTAATACCGTGATGTAGATACACACTTTATTTATATATTGAGGTATTTCAGTAGATGTCTTATTGCAATTTACATACAGGCGATATTTTATGAAATTGATTAAGTAATCAAGTTGGTAAATCATAATGACGTCATAATTGAAAAGAAAAAGAATATTCCGCATTTTTATTTAAGCACCGCTTAATACGATGTAATGTTATTATTCCGGGTATACACGGGGTGTTACACACAATCCCCATGCTCACACAATTAAGGCAACAAAGCCCAACATCAGTCTCAACAAAATAACATAATCTCAATGCGGAAAACATAAACAGCATCCAATACAGTTATGCTAGCATAAAGCAGTAATAACGTAATCAGCTAAGCTCCGGCCTCCTGCCGCCTGAGGCTTCAGCCCCCATACTACCTAGTCCTGAAATAAGCATTCCCCAAACATGGGGTGAGATCTCTAAACAAGAAATCTCAGTAAGATAAGGGGTTCCTCAAGGATCTTCCACCCCAAGCTCACTTACATGTGCAGTATAAGTTCAAAAGCAGTTTATCATCATCAGTTCTAAAACAGTGCAATGCAGCAGATAATCATGTCATGTTAAGGCATTTATATCATGGCTATATAATCTCTTGCTCAACGAGCTAAATACCACAACTCCTAGATCATGTGATGTATGTAAGTGCGGTTCGACTAGCCAGGGAACAGGATAGGGCTTATACACGTCTGTTACCTATCAACATGAGAGAGGCTGCCTCATGCCTTGCACATCAGGGTGGCTGCTGATCGTACAAGTACTAACATCACATTCATACATTACATATGCCTTGTACACCAGGGTGGCTGCCTGATTGTACAAGTACTAACATTACATCAACATCTATATCAACATGTCTCAAGCGTATATCAATGCATATATCATTTCATAAAAGCACACATGCATATAAACCATTCCCCCCACGGGGTATGGTGGAACCAACACTGGCTAAGCCGAGGACACGAAAGCTTACCTTGCAAGCTAACACCCAAAGCCAAGAGTCCACAGCTCAAGTCCAATCACACAGCAGATCACAATCTGATATGGACCAATAATAAATCAATAAACATGCACTACAAGCATACATCATAAAGACAACGCCTTTCTTACGTTTTACGTCTTAAGGCTTCCCACAAAGCCATAAGCCCTTAATCCATTAATTCTGACTTAGTTAAGTATTTACAGAAGTTCAACTTCCTCAATCTAGGGTCCACAAACCCCCAAACATCAATTCTGGATGAACAGTACGCTACTGTTCTTTGAAATCCGAGAATATTCGGATATCTCACTGGAAATATCAGGATATCCAATATCCGGATATCTCACTCGACATATCAGTATATCCCATATCCGGATATCTCACTCAAAATATCAGGATATCCCATATCCGGATATCTCGCTCGAAATATCAGGATATCCCATATACGGATATCTCACTCGAAATATCAGGATATCCCATATCCGGATATCTCACTCGAAATATCAGGATATCCAATATCCGGATATCTCACTCGAAATATCCGTATATTTTGCGACAGAATGCAGTTTCTGCTTTTCGTGAAGATATCCTTCCAAGGTTCCATTTTTATCACTTCCAAACGTTAAAGCATGCATTTTTATACTCTTTTATGTCCACATACCAGTTGTTACTTGTTTAACTCATTAAACATTCCAAGACATCTCTTTTAAGCATTAAAACTCAAGAACAAAGGTGGTACAACTTACCCAAGCTTCAAGGCAGTAGCTATGGGTGCTCTTGGAGCTCACACTACAGCTCCAAGGTGCTGACACAAAGGGTGCACGAAAATACACTTCAAGGTGGTTCCTTTCTTCACAAAGATCACCACTTGAAGCCCTCACCACCAAGACCAAGCTCCAACCACCAAGCCAACACTCTCCCTACCTCAAAACAGAAACACCAACTCAAAAGGTGGCTGACTCACCCTCCCACACCACTCTACCAAGTGTTTACCAAGAAAGAAGGAGAAGAATCAAAGGAAAAGAGAAGACTTTGGAGGTTTTCCATGAAGAAATGGTGAAGAGAAAGCAAGGCACCAAGAGGCTGACCAGCACACACAAAAACCCACGCACAAAAGGCTAAAGATCAGCCTAGGGTTGTGTGCAACTAACGTATATATAGCCACTTAAGCCTAAAACACACAGTATTAACTTTAATTGCTACGCTTAGCATTTTAATCCCAAACTTTGGATTCTTAACCTACTCAATTTTACAAGAATTATCATATTTTTAATATATTTTTCGGAGCACCTTTCCGGTACGCGCTTTTCATAACCAGTACCAGTTTCTGGCACCAGTTCTCATTATTTTAACTTGAAACTCGTTTTACAGGTCCTATATATTATTCTAGGAATTATCATGCACTTATTATGATTTTCCGGGATATTTTTTCGGTACGCATTTATATCGACTAGTAGAACCGGTATCTGCACTTTTCGTCAGAAAAGTGACTTTCAGCATTCTTACTCACTTACTATAATTATTAGAGCCCCATAATAATTATTAGGGTCAATTATGGAATTATCTCATTAAACTCATAATTAACTGATTAATTTCCTTAATTAACGGTGTGGGTTCTTACATTCACCCCACCTTTTTAGGATTTTGTCCTCAAAATCAGAATACATACATGTCTTGAAGCGCGGGATACTGCCGGAGAAGCTCGTCCTCTCGCTTCCAGAATTATCCTTCAGGAATTCTTTCCGTTCAACGTACTCTGACCCTCGAAATGATCTCGCTCCTCAGCTGCTTCTCACCAAGATCGAGAAACTTGAGGAGTTCGACGGGAGTTTTCAAGTCCTCCCGAACCTCCACAACATCCGGTTGCGCCACATGTGAAGGATCCGTTACAAACTTGCGACGTTGAGACACGTGAAACACGTCGTGGGTGTTGCTCAAGTTAAAAGACAAGGCAAACCGGTAGACAACATGTCCTACTCTACCACGTAACTGGTATGGCCCAATGAATCGCGGGCTCAGTTTCCTCACTCCAAGTTCCCGAACAACACTGGTGACAGTGAAAGTTTCACAAACACGTGCTCACCCTTACTGAAAGAATGTGGGCAGACTTTGACAATCTGTCCCCAAATACCCAAAAAAGTCACAGCCAGTCTGAGTCTTCGGAAAACTCACAACGAAGTCCTTGAAAATACTTTTCCACTTCCCCTGCGGTACATCAAAAGGTTGAAACTCATCGATGGCTTTTGGGGTTCGATCTTCACCATCAGGCATCACAACAAATGGACACACCACAACAATGTCCTTCCCCATTCCAAGACACACCATCTTGGTTCTTCTCCAAAAGCTCATTCACGACTCTCATAGTCTCAACCTCGAGAAATGCATCGTCAACAAAGAGGTCACCGTCAGAACTCGAAGTTTCACAATGACGTCACGACGTCATCCGATTCTCTGGGATCATCAGTCATTCCCTCAATAAAGGTGACCTACCCCACAAACTCTAATCTACACAAAACTTGATTGAGTTTGGTCCTATTCCATGACTCCAACAACGACAAAGCTTACCATTTTAAAAATCATTATTTTCAAAATATTTTCATTTCCTTTCACAGTACGAAATCATAAACATGTTCATTTCAACCAATACATGTCAGTTAACATTCTCATTCACATAGTAGCGTACCTTAGTTCACGTACACCTGCAAAATTTCCAATTTTAATAACATAGTATGTCAAATACTCTATGCAATATTATACCTCAATCTCCATGGCATCTGCAAAATCGAAAGTCATATAAAGGTGAAATAACATTAATGCATTTCTACAGTTTATCGTACTCATGTCATACTTTACACTACCCATGGTGTTAACATGCCAACTACTCATGAAGCATATCAATAATCAACATAAGAACCTAGAGTCATAGAGACCACTCAACCCTCAAGCTAATTGTACATGCACTGCCTCGCATATACAAGAACGCGCGTGGCCTTGCCACAAATTCCAAGTGTTACACACTCAGTTTCCTGAAGAGAATTTCACATCCTCCAACAGAGCACCATCACGCTTAAGTAATGGCGTAAGGCATCTTGACTCTAAACAACATGACATGTGCTTCCCATGGAGACATGCTCGGTCGGAAGAAGTCTTTCGCCGAAAGACCCTCAGAACGCAACTTCAACTCAGCCAACTTTGGTGGCGACACCCGGTATGGAGCTAATGCAATAGGCCCACACCAGGCAACAATCCAATGGAGAACGCTATCTCCCACTGTGGCGGACACTCAGGAATCTCCTCAGGAAGCACCTCGAGGAATTCCTTCACCACAGGAATGCCAGTGAGATCCTCCTGTGTCCCACTCACCAAACCTCCCAACATGACATAATCAATGTCCCTGCTCACAAGGCCCTCCTAGCCCGTAGCAATAAAAGGCGAGGAACTGGCTGTGGAATCACACGGAGACATCGCCACTCGCTAGGCACAACAATTAATCAATCAAAACACAGAACTTGGACAACCAATCCTTGCCAAGGATGATTTCCAAAAATAGCCATCGGCAACCCTATTAGATCTACCGAGAAGTCACGGCCCTCCCACTGAAACACGACATCTCGATGTACAGTGGTAGCAATCACACTTTTTTCCGGTGGCGGTAGTCACCCGCAACGGTGGAGAAGCACATACATGGGCAACTCAAGCCCCAAAACAATCGGGGTTGCAACAAACGAATGCGTAGCCCCGGAATCAAAAGCATCAAAAGAGACAGTACCTCTAACAAAGTTCAAAGCAGGAATCATTCGAAGAGGGGCTGCCTGAACTGCTACAGCCCTAGCAACCAAAGCATCACAATCCTTGGATATATGGCCACTCTTACCACACTTGTAACATAGCAACTCTCAAGTAGCACATCGTCCCAAATGCTCCTTTCCGCATCCCACACATCTAGGAGTGGAAGGAGGTCTAACAAAACCTTCCTGCTGCGAAGAAGTCCTCTCAAACTGACTAGGCGCCTGCCTAGCAGCTAACTGTTTCCCTTTTCCTTTACAACCGAACTTCCTGTCATTTCAGTAAGTGGAACCAACAGTTCCTTTTACTTCTACAACTTTGGCCCTCTTGGCCTTGCTCACGATGCAGACATCTTCAATATCCCTACACTGCTGTACCAGTGTACCAAAATCTCTCGATGCAGCTCCAGCAATACGATCAATAATCTCCTTATTAAATCTTCTGCGGAACTTAGCAACCAGAAACATCGGAGTAGGAGGAACCATCCGGAAGTGCGCAAACTTCACCAACTCATTAAACTTGGCCAGGTACTCGTCAACAGACATCGAGCCCTGAACCAATCGATCAAACTCCCCCTGCTTCCTCTCCTGCGCATCGTAGGGAAAGTATCTGCCCAATAAGCATTCCTCGAAGAACAGCCATGTCAAAACACGACCCTGCATCTCAAAAGCACGAGAGGTGTTTGTCCACCACTCATGGGCATCGCCCTCCAGCATGTAAGTCGAGAACATCAGCTTCTGTGGGTCTGTACACTGCATGACCTGAAATATCTTGTCCAGCGATTCCAACCATCTCGCCACAGCAATAGGATCCAAAGACCCTTCAGACACAGGTGGCTTATGCTTCTTGAAAGCATTCAGCCGACGATCTATCACATCACGATCCTCAGTAGGCTCTACAAGAGTCTCCCTCGTCTCAGCGACATGAGCATCACTGCCAATGTGACTCAGGCTCTCATCCTGAACACTAGGTGGAGGCGGCGGCGGTGGTGGCGGTGGAAACTGACCTACAGCAGGACCAACCCTCATCTCCTCCAACATGACTCTCATCATCGTCATGTTCGTCGTCCTGTTCGCCTCGAGGACATCCTCAGTGGTCCTCCGGTTCGCTTCACGAACCTCTTCTGTGGCTATCCGGTTCGCCTCGCGAACAACGTCCATCATTGCCGCGTTGGCCAATCTAGTGGTCTCCTGATCGGCTAACCTAGTCGCCTGCATCTCAGCCAATGAAGTCAGGATAGGATCGGATTGATCCTCAAAAGTCTCTCGTGTTCTCTCGGACCTTACCATGACTCTGCACAAGCTACACAAATTATGAGTTGATCAGGCCCACGCAATGTGATTACCTATGCATTATCATAATAACATTCGACGGAGTAAACACACAAGACAGACACAACCAAACATCCTAGCTATTGCAATACATACAGGCTTTTCCCTCGAACCATTGCTCTGATACCATAAATGTAACACCCCGTATATATCCGGTAATATTATCATGTTATCGTATTAAGCTGCGCTTAATTAAAAATGCGGAATATCTTTTTCATTTCAATTATGATTCAATTATCATTACCCACTTGCTTATTACTCAATTAATAAAACATTGCCTGCATGTAAATTGCAATAAACAGCTATCTGAAATACCTCATTAAATAAACAACATAAATATGAGTCTCTAGTCACGGAACTACAACTCGTAGGCCGGACATACTAACAGTTTATACAACTCCAACTAAAAGTACTAACATCAAGTGTCATGGACAATCCCCATGCTCACACAATTAAGGAAACAAAGCCCACATCAGTCTCAACAAAATAACATAATCTCAATGCGAAAAACATAAACAGCATCCAATACAGTCATGCTAGCATAAAGCAGTAATAACGTAATCAGCTAAGCTCCGGCCTCCTGCCGTCTGAGGCATCAACCCCCATACTACTTGGTCCTGAAATAAGCATTCCCAAAACGTGGGGTGAGATCTCTAAACAAGAAATATCAGAAAGACAAGGGGTCCTCAAGGACCTTCCACCCCAAGCTCACTTACATGTGCAATATAAGTTCAAAAGCAGTTTATCATCATCAGTTCTAAAACAGTGCAATGCAGCAGATAATCATGTCATGTTAAGGCATTTATATCATGACTATATAATCTCTTGCTCAACGAGCTAAATACCACAACTCCTAGATCATGTGATGTATGTAAGTGCGGTTCGACTGGCCAGGGAACAGGATAGGGCTTATACACGTCTGTTACCTATCAACATGAGGGAGGCTGCCTCATGCCTTGCACATCAGGGTGGCTTCCTGATCGTACAAGTACTAACATCACATTCATACAATACATATGCCTTGTACACCAGGGTGGCTGCCTGATCGTACAAGTACTAACATTACATCAACATCTATATCAACATGTCTCAAGCGTATATCAATGCATATATCATTTCATAAAAGCACACATGCATATAAACCATTCTCCCCACGAGGTATGGTGGAACCAACACTGGCTAAGCCGAGGACACGAAAGCCTACCTTGCAAGCTAACACCCAAAGCCAAGAGTCCACAGCTCAAGTCCAATCACACAGCAGATCACAATCTGATATGAACTAATAATAAATCAATAAACATGCACTACAAGCATACATCATAAAGACCGCCTTTCTTACGTTTTACGTCTTAAGGCTTCCCACAAAGCCGTAAGCCCTTAATCCATTAATTCTGACTTAGTTAAGTATTTACAGAAGTTCAAGTTCCTGAATCTAGGGTCCACAAACCCCCAAACATCAATTCTGGATGAACAGTACGCTACTGTTCTTTGAAATCCCAGAATATTTAGATATCTCACTGGAAATATCAGGATATCCCATATCCGGATATCTCACTCGAAATATCAGGATATCCCATATCCGGATATCTCACTCGAAATATCAGGATATCCAATATCCGGATATCTCACTCGAAATATCCGGATATCTCACTCGAAATATCAGGATATCCAATATCTGGATATCTCACTCGAAATATCCAGATATTTCGCGACAGAATGCGGTTTCTGCATTTCGCGAAAATATCCTTCCAAGGTTCCATTTTTATCACTTCCAAAC
>NW_026895406.1:0-159369 GCF_033153095.1 Gastrolobium bilobum
ACCAGCGTCTTCCAATATGTCGAGAGCGTACTTTCGTTGGCTCAGAAAAAGACCTGATGGACCGTGAGCTATTTCGATGCCAAGAAAATATTTAAGAATCCCCAAATCCTTGATGTGAAAGCATGACTGGAGAAAGACCTTGACATCGGTGCATAAGGCATCATTGTTGCCCGTTAGAATAATGTCATCAACGTAGATGAGAAGAGCAACAAAGTGGCCATCTTTGTGTAAGGTGAATAGGGTGTAATCCGCCTTGAATTGGATGAAGCCATATGATTCAATGGAAGACCGCAACTTAGCAAACCAATTGCGAGGGGACTGCCGCAAACCGTAGAGAGATTTACGTAAGCGACATACTTGATGTGGTTTGTGATGATTGAAACCTTGTGGAACGCGCATGTAAACTTCTTCGGTAAGGTCTCCGTGTAGAAAGGCATTCGTAACATCCAACTGGTATAGGTGCCATGATTTGGCAGCAGCTACCGCAAGAAGTGTTTGGACACTCACCATTTTGGCTACAGGAGCATATGTATCGAAGTATTCTTCTCCAGCTATTTGATTGTTACCGGCAATGACCAACCGTGCTTTGAATTTCTCCACTGTACCATTTGAGTTGTACTTAATGCGGTATACCCACTTGCATGGAATGGCACGTTTTCCTGGTGGCAAAGAAGTGAGTTCCCACGTGTGATTTTGTTCAAGGGCATCTATTTCTTTTCGCATTGCTACACGCTACCTTTCATCAGTTACAGCATCCTTGAATGTTTTTGGTTCAACACCAGAAGAAATGGCAGCAAGGAATTGTTGATGTTTGGGAGAGAATCTAGAACAAGAAACAAAGTTAGCAATAGGATAAGCCATACCTGAGGAAGGACTGGAAGAAATAGAAGAAGCTAGTGGATTATGTGCGATGACTTTGGAGCATTCGAAATCTTGGAGATATGATGGAGGACGGCGAGAACGGTGACCACGTCCCAAAGGTGCAGATGGATGTGTGACTTCTGGGGGCTGTTCTTGTCGGATAGAAAGCTCATTGGAGACAGTAGGGGCATATTCGGGCTGAGCCTGTTCAACAGGGAGAGTGTCTTCAATTAAAGGGACAAGGTTGGTAACAACTTGGGAATCAAAGGATGGGCTTTGTGGAGCAAGGGTTGGTTCGGGTGATATGGGGTTATGGGGGTTTGGGTCGTGAGGAATATCAGTGGTAGGAATGACTGTGGTTGGTGCAAAAGGAAAGGTGTTCTCTTCAAATACCACGTCTTTGGATACAAAAACAGTACGTGTTTTAAGGTTATAAAGCCTTCAACCCTTTTTGCCAAAAGGATATCCCAGGAACAGACACCGAGTTGATCGAGCTGCAAACTTGTCCAACGGTTTGGGACGTGGATGAGCATGGCAAAGACATCCGAATATGCGAATATGATCATAGCTGGGTGTGCGGTTGAAAAGACATTCATATGGTGTTTTTCCTTGGAGAAGAGGAGTGGGGGTTCTATTGATTAAATGTACCGCAGTTAGAACACATTCACCCCAAAACTCGATAGGAAGACTAGCTTGAAAGCGTAATGCTCTTGCAACATTCAAAATATGTCTATGTTTCCGTTCAACACGACCATTCTGTTGTGGTGTGTCTACACATGATGTTTGATGTATAATTCCCATATCGGAATAAACCTTGCGGAGATTATGAGCACAAAATTCTAATCCATTGTCGGAGCGTATTATTTTGACCATGGTATTAAACTGATTATGTACCATGAGAAGAAATCGAGTTAAGTATTGGAACGTTTCAGACTTGGTGGTCATTAAATAAACCCAGACGTTTCTACTATAATCATCCACAATTGTTAAAAAATATCTTGCACCGGTTAGAGAGGTAGTTTGATATGGACCCCAGATATCGCAGTGAATAAGATCAAAGCATGCAGTAGTTTTATTAATGCTAATAGGGAATACAGTACGAGTTTGTTGTGCGCGTAGGCAAATGTCACAAACTGAAGGAGAATGACCCCTATTTTTATTCACTGTAACAAAAGGAAGAAAGCTTAAAAACTGAAATGAAGGGTGACCCAATCGACGGTGCCAAACATCTGCATTCTGTTGAGTGTGAGCCGCACATGCAGTAGAGATGGATTTGTTGTTGGATGAGTCATGCACATAAACACCAGCTTGCAATCTACCCAGTCCAGTCTTGATCCTCGTTATGGGGTCCTGCAATTCACAGCCATTGTGAGTAAAAGAAATGATGCAATTTGTATCAGCAAGTAATTGAGCAACTGATATGAGGTTGCATTGTAATTTGGGAACATATAACACATTCTGAAGAGAAATATGAGATGTCAACTTGAGACTGCCACTGTGATTGGAAACAAGTTGATCACCATCAGGTAAACCTATTGTAGTGGGTGGAATAGATGTAACATTGGAGATTAAATGGAGGTTCCCTGTCATGTGTTGAGAAGCGCCACTATCCACCAACCAGGTAGAAGGCAGAGTGTGCTTACCAGAAAGGGATGTAGTGTTAGCAGACGGTGTAGTGGAGGAAACAACCATGTTGGCAATTTGCTGTAGAAGCTCAGGACTCAGGTTGGGAATCGAGTTTTGGTTGGACACTATAGGTGTTGCAGCTGCTGTTTGTGATGCAGAAAAATTGAATGGGTTGGGACGCTTGTCATAAGATTTGCCATGTCCTCTTCCACGTCCATATGGTGGTCTTCCATGTAATTGATAGCATTTGGAAACATCATGGTATAATTTACCACAGTGAGTGCAACGAACAGGATCAGCATTGGAGGAATGAGGATTTGAATTTTCTCTTGCAGCATAGCTAAGTGCATCATTACGAGTGTCAGGAGTCTGAGCCATATGGAACTGAGTTTCTTCCTGGACTAGCGTGGAATATGCTTTGTTTAAGGATGGCAGAAGCGGTTGATTGAGGAGTTGTGTTCGAATCGTGCCAAACATAGCATTGTCCAGGCCTAATAGAAATTGGTAGACCCTATCATCTGCCATTTCTTTGGTGATATATTGTGTAACAGGACAATTGGAGCCATGAGGGCAATCTGGTAAGGCTCGTGCAGGATCAAGTTCATCCCAAGCACCTCTTAATTTGGTGTAATAATTGCTAATAGACATGCCTTGTTGTCGTAGCTGAAAAAGATTGGATTTGAGCTGATAAATTTTAGGAGCATTTTGAATAGAGTACCTTTCGCGTAGATCATCCCATAGTGCTTTAGCAGTGGAGAAATAATGAATATATGGCTTGAGAAGTGGATTAATAGTGTTGTGGATCCAGCTGTTGATCATGGAGTTGCAAAGTGTCCAAGCGTGGGTTTCATCAGATGCTACAGCAGCAGGTTTGTGAATGGAGCCATCTATGAAACCGATTTTGTTCTTTGCAAGGAGTGCATTTTTGAATGCTTTGGCCCACACATCATAGTTGGTTTCACCTTTTAACACAACATTGGTGAGAAATAAACCAGGGCTATCAGATGTGGGCATGAAAAATGGGGAACGAGGATCAGACGGTGTAAGGGTAGGGTTGGTTGCATTGGCATTAGCATTGATATTGACAGCGGAAGAATCTGAATCAGAATCAGCCATTGGGAAAGTGGATCGATACCTTCAAATTGATACCATATAGAAAACTAAGAGGATTTGAATATGTTGTTATATTTAATGAAATGGCTGATAGCCAATATATACACAAGTCGGTTATACAGAATCAAGGAGGATCAACTAGAATAAAGTATACTGTTCAACAAACTATACATGGAATAATAACAAACTATTCTTGCTAAAAACTAGGACTTAGTTGCTAAAGGATAAGATCAAAGGTGATCTTCTCCTAACAGATATGGATTTTTTTATGTCATATATATAGAGAAAATTATTTGTCATTTTAAAGGACATAGATCTGTCTCTGCTTAAGTGAAACTGCTATGTTTTTGTATTTTTTACCTTCTCTCTTGTCCACAAAATTAGGATGAGAGAAAAGGTGAGAGTATTGTAGATTAGAGAGAAAGTAAAAAAACAACTAAAACACAGTAGTTTCACTTAAAAGACACAAGCTTATATACTTTAAAATGACAAATATTTTCTCTCTCTATATATATATATGGGTTTATCGTTTCTCAAGCTGCTTGACATAATCTTATCTCTGGCTACTAAATCATAACCGTACAAAGATAGATCAATGGTGATAAAGGAAGAGAGAGAAAAAGGGAATCATAACCATTCAAATGTGAATTAATTAATATAAGAAAATAAATAAATAAAACAACGTAGTTTTGGGGTAGCCGAAGATAAACTTATCTCAAGCTGCTTGAGAAATATTTTTCCATATATATATATATATATATATATATGGGGGGTCGATATACTTACCATAAAAAAAGTTTACCACTCTTACAACCAACTTAATTACCGTTAATTTTCGTCAATCGAACGGTTATAATTTATTGAGAATTAATAATTAATTAATAAGTGTGACTCAATAAATATTAGTAATTCCCGATAAATTATAACTCTTAGATTAATGAAAATCAACAGTGATTAAATTGGTTGTAAGAGGGGTAAATTTTTTTGGTAGTAAGTGGATCTGTTCCCTATATATATATATGGCTCAAGTTACGTTTGTAGCTTTTCTTTTACAACCTCAATTATGTACTCTGGAGAGTACATACACTTGAGAATGTACTCTTTGGAATACATAGTTGAGGTTGTAAGAGTTGTAAGAAAAAATTATAAATGCAACCCTTATATATATAGAGAGAGAGAGAGGGGGGGATATTTTTACTCCATCTTAACCATTGATTTTCGTCCATCTAAATGTTATAGTTTAGGAAGTCATACTAATTAATTAATTATTAATTACACTACACGAGATCTGCGCACCAAGAGATAATTGTGAAACAAGGATGATTCGGTAAGCATACCAATGTACTAGGTCTTAAATCGCTTCTGCATAGATCCAATAATTCCTTCAAGGTGACCATGTCAAATGAGAAAAAAAAATTTCCTCCTAGATGGGGAACTCTTCATAAATTTTTTTTTCCTTGAACTTCCCTAACAATCATACCTTCTTCCCTTTGGTTGATGAGCCGAGCCAACAACTATCAAGTTAATTAGGCTTGGGTACATCGATCTGATTGGTACTTTTGTTTTCAATAGAACAAAAGGAAATTAGGAAGAAATAACAAAATGGTTTAGATCGGATTAATATTGAATCAGTATATCGTGTTTGTAATTAAACCCCAAAATAAAAGTAATTAATCACCGGAATTCTGAATTTCTAATTGTGTCATTCATTGGGTTTAGTTGGACTAAAGATTTGTAAATCCAATTAAACACGAAGTACACATTTTATTTTAGATTGAATATGTTCAAAGGTCAACCAAACCTAATAATAAACGCCATTTATTAAAAGTTTGCTAGTTATTAATATTATGCGTAACAAAAATTAAAAATTCAACAGCGTGGCAAACGCAGCAATTATTTTCTACCAAAATTCCTTAGGAATCGGACATATTCATCCTTTCTAGTGGGGTTGTACGACGGAGGAAGAGGATTTGTGTTTCACCAACTCCACATATTCAAATCTTATCCATACCTACAGTAGAATTTATCCAAATCAGATGAAGGAGAGGAATCATTATATTACGTTACTCTTTTTTGTTAATTTTTTTTTTGTTTTCGTGGCGGTGGCCCCACCCATGCACAAAAAATAAAATAAAAATATCTAGAACTTTAACTTTAAGTTGCAAAATTCCTTCATTTACCCCAACTTGTGATTTATCTATATTCATCCGCTTGCGCTATGCGTAGATACGAAAGTGAAACAATAAGATTAGTTTGAGTAACTGCTTGGCTTGTTAGATTTATAACTACATATCAAGTTTTACCAACTTTCTTAAAACTATAACCCATTTGCGCCTGCCTAGGCGTGAAAGTTATATCACGTGGTGTGCTTTGCTTGCTTCAAACTAGTCCCACTATTTTTCGTGGTTCGTTGAGTAACCTAAACCTTAGTGCAAGCCATATATATTTAAGGGCTCGAAATAATTATCAATAACCTGCATGTAAAACGATTTATAATATTTTAATTAGACAAGAACATTTTTTTTTTCCCTTAAAAATATGCCGCCGAGTTTGAGTGTTCCAAGGGTGGTCGTCCAAGTCTTGACGTATATTATTAACATAATACTTTTCTTTAAAATAAATAACAATTATAATCAACCTATTATAAAACTGATTAGATGAGAATTATACAAATATATGGTAAAGTGTGCACGAAGTCACTTTGCGGGTCGTAAGAAGGTCATGTAAGAAGGACATGATTTCCAAATCCAATGGACAAGAAGGCTTCAAAAGAGAGTAATCTATATTCATTAGGTACTAAAGGAATATAGATTAGTTAGTTTCATAATCTTGATCCAATATTATTTTTATTACCAATATAAGGAGATTCATCAAATCAATAAAACCAAAGTTTTGAAGATTAAACCAAAGAGTAAAAGATAAAATCAAAGTGTAGAAAAAATCTATAAGAAATTGTTTGCTAACAATACCTCCACAACTTATAGAAAATTAACAACTTCTGGGATACCAACTTTAAACATAGAAATAGATGAAAAAGAATAAAACTAAGAGAATGAAGTTCTCTCCCAATATTACATTTCCCTTTCTTTCTCCTTCTATTTTTCTCTTTTTCATTTTTTTTGGCATGTATTAGAAATATGGAAAGAATTGATTGGTTGATTGATTTGTACATAATTGGATCCCTTATATAGAAGAGCAAATAGAAGATTCTAGAATATTACAATAATACATATGATTCAAATCTAAACTTAAATGCAAATAGTATCCTAATGATTTAAATCTAAAAGTAAATGCAAATAGTAACGTCATCCTATAATTCAAATCAAATATGATAGTATCCTAACACTTCCCCTCAAGTTGTAGCATGAAGACATGAAGTGTCTAACTTGCTGAATAGAAAATGAAACTGCTTCTTGCCAAGTGCTTTGGTAAAAGATATTGTCCAACTGGAATTCACTGCGAACATGCAATATTTTTAGCAAAAAGAGTGTGTTGAAAATGTCCAAGATGGCAAACAAAGGAAAGCTCGAATGAGCTTCAATGGTGGTCAAGAACATACACCCCACGACAATTAGTGGCGGCAGTAGCCAAGACAGATCTGAAACAGGTCTTGAAAGAGAAGACTAACACCTGAAGCCAAACCAACCAGGAACAAGTTTGGGAGAAGAATAGACTGGAATGAACATCAGTAATAAGAAAACGTCGGCCGAAAAATAAAAACAGCCAAAGAAGAGGGACATAGTGTTGGAAATCGACAATCACACAGAATCGAGAAAACAGAAAAAGAGATAGAGTAGAGAGATTGACACGATGATTTACCCTGGTTCACCCAATATAGGCTACGTCCAGCTTGTCTGTACTATATTCACCTCACCGCCACTCGTTACAAGTCTCTCGGTTTACAAGGCAAATATAAATAGGATTACAAGAAACCCTAACAGCAGCTATTCATGGGCCCAAGCCCACACTGCTAAGAAAATTACAATAGAAACAGAGGCCTAAACATTACCTAGCCTCTACGGTCTGCTGACCCCGACAATTAGGGCCATCATCATCATGTGAAGTATGAGCCATACCCAACATTCTCCCACTTGGTGAATGCTTCACATGTTTCTTCAATCCCAAAGCATCTGTACACCATTCAAACTTCTCCGAAGTCACTGCCTTGGTCAGAAAATCAGCATTGTTGACCTTTGTGTCAACCTTCTCCAGCAATACAACCTTGTCTTCAATCTTCTCTCTGATGAAGTGGTACTGTATGCCGATATGCTTGGTCCTCGCATGGAAACCTGGGTTCTTAGCCAAGAAAATGGCGCTCTGACTGTCACACCCAACGATCATCTCTCCTTGTGCAAAGCCAAGCTCTTTGCACAACCTCCGTAACCAAATAGCTTCCTTAACAGCATGTGTCAAGGCCATGTACTCAGCCTCTGTAGAAGATAAAGCAACAGTGCTCTACCTCTTACTCATCCAACTGATAGCTCCGCCAAATGAAGAAACAACATATCCACTTGTAGATCTTCTACTATCAATGTCACCTCCCCAATCAGCATCCACAAAGCATCTCAGCTCTAACAATGTCTGTCCCCTTGAGCCCTTCACGCCTTCATAGCATAACCCAAGGTCAGACGTACCACGAAGATAGCGGAACACACGCTTCACAGCCGTCCAATGCTCATTTCCTGGCTTGGACATATACCTGCTCAATACTCCCACTGCTTGAGCAATATCAGGTCGAGTACAAATCATGGCATACATCAGACTCCCTAATGCACTAGCATAAGGAACTGACGCCATCTCTTCTTTTTCTTCTTCAGTCTTGGGACACTGGTCAGCCGATAACTTAGAACCAGTAGACATGGGAGTCAACACAGGCTTGCAGTCAGTCATCTTGAATTTCTTCAGAACATCTTCTATGTACTTCTGCTGACTTAACCATAATCTTCGTTTGTCACGCTCCCTCTTAATCTGCATACCCAAGATCACATTTGCAGCGCCTAGATCTTTCATTTCAAACTGCTTTGCTAGCAGTCCTTTAACAGTGCTGATCATTTTCAAACTGTTTCCAACGAGTAACATGTCGTCAACATACAAAGTTAGAATAACAAAGTCACCTTCTAACCTTTTCACATAAACACAATGATCAGCATCACAACGGTCAAAGCCAAGCTTCAGCACATAAGTGTCGAACTTCATGTACCACATCCTTGGGGACTGCTTCAGGCCATACAGAGATTTATTCAGCTTGCAGACTAGCTCCTCTTTGCCTCTTGTAATGAACCCCTCTGGTTGCTTCATGAAAATAACCTCCTCCAAATCACCATGAAGAAAAGTTGTCTTCACATCCAGCTGCTCCACCTCTAGGTCATATGCAGCTGCTACAGACAAAACCAGTCTTATGGAATTTAACTTTGCAACAGGTGAAAATACCTCACCATAATCAACCCCTTCTGTCTGTGAATATCCCTTTGCAACCAATCGAGCCTTGTAGCGTTCAATCTTCCCATTGGCACCAACCTTCTTCTTGAACACCCACTTGCAACCAATTGCTTTTCGGTCTGCAGGTAGATTCACCAAACTCCAAGTTTGGTTTTTCATCAGAGACTTCATCTCTTCTTTCATAGCTTCCTCCCACTGTTTGGCATCCTCCGAGCTCCTCGCATGTTTTACAGTGCTCGGATCATCACCTGTAATACTAAATGCACAAACATCATCACTAGCACACAGGATATAATTTTCAGGTGTATACCTCTCAGATGGTCTTCTTTCCCTCGTGGATCTCCTCAGCACTGGTGCTTCAACCTCAGCCTCAGTTTCAGAAAATTCATCCTCTACCTCATTATATTCAGTAGCTTCAGAATTCAAATTTTCCAATTCAATCTGTGAGTTTATTGTCAAACCCACATCCAACTCCACCGTCTGTGACTTTTCAGGAGCTTCAGGAAAAATCTGATTCAACTTAGATTCTCTGAATACAACGTCTCTGCTGTAAGTTACACTTCTAGTATCCGGATTCCACAACTTATAACCTTTGACGCCATCCTTGTACCCAATAAAGATACACTTTTCAGATTTACTGTCAAGCTTGTTACTTTTCTCCTTGGGTACGTGCATATAAGCTTCACAGCCAAACACTCTGATATGAGATACGTCTGGCCTTTTTTTAAACAGTGCTTCATACGGAGTCTTCTCCTTCAAAGCTGATGTAGGAGATCTGTTCTTCAGATAACAAGCAGTAGCCACTGCCTCTGCCCAAAACTCAGTTGCCAAGCCTGCACCGCTCAGCATACTCCGTGCTTTCTCCATGAGAGATCGATTCAACCTCTCTGCCACCCCATTCTGTTGAGGTGAGTAGGGCGTAGTCTTCTGTCTTACAATCCCATTGCTCACACAAAACTGGTCAAATTTTGTTGAACAGAACTTCCATCCATTGTCAGTTCTCAACACCTTGATTTTTTGATCAAATTGATTTTCCACCAAAGCCTTGAACTCGCAGAATTTATCGAACACTTCATCCTTGCTGCGCAAGAAATATAACCACACATATCTTGAAAAATCATCAGTAAAAGAAACATAATACCTTGATTTTCCATGTGATGCTACAGGTGTGGGGCCAAACACGTCGCTGTGTATCAAGTCCAGAACCCCCTCAGCTCTTCCTCCTATGGAATCAAAAGATACCTGATTTTGCTTCCCTTGCAGGCAATGCTCGCAAAATCCAAACCCCATAGAGCAGCTCGGAATTCCATCCACCAACTTCTTTGATGTTAGAGTCTCCAGACCTTTTCCTCCAATATGCCCCAGCCTTCTATGCCATAACATAGCAGTGTCCTCCTCCGCCTGTTCTGAAACATAGCTTTCTCCACTGAATACTGTGCTACCCAGCAGTTTCCACAATTTACCATGACGCTCTCCTCTTGCAATAACCAAAGCTCCTCGAGTCAGCTTGCAAGAATACTTGTCACTGCTAAAATTAATACCAGCATCTGCCATACTACCAACGGAGATCAGATTTCTGGTAAGCCCCGGAATATGCATCACACCCGGCAGATTCTTGACTGTCCCGTCACTCATCTTCAGCTTTACCTTCCCACGCCCCACAATTGCATGAGTCGTGTCATCTCCCATTCTAACTGTACCGCCAGAATACGATTCATAGGTGCAGAACCACTCCCTATGAGGTGTCATATGAAACGATGCTCCAGTGTCAATAATCCAATCATTACAGTCATTATGACTGTCAAACGCCATGTACAGGTCCCCTGTACTATCATCATCATCCTTCTTTGTACCCGAAGCAGACGGTTATGAATCATCCCGCTTCTCAGGACCTACACTTTTACTTCTGCAATTCCTTCTCAGATGTCCAACCTTTTTGCACCTCCAGCACCTCATTTCAGATTTATCAGATTTATCACGGGACTTTGATCGTCCCCTCGATCTTCCTCTGTGACCAGACTTTGATTTGTCATCACTCCTCCCTCTAGCAACCAGAGCCTCATTGTTGGTACCTTCAGAACCTACCCTTCTCATCTCCTCAGACAATAAGGCAGCAACAATCGTCTCAAACGACAGTTTATTAACACTAGTACCAATTGACACAATGAGAGTTGGGCAGTGAACACAACAAGGTGCAAGCTTTGTCTTCCTCGTCCAGGTTAATGTCTATAGACGAAAGTTATGCACAAATAGTATTAAATTCATTTAAATGAGCAGAGAAAGAATCACCTTCGCTCATCCGCAGATTATACAGCCTCCTTCGCAGGAACAGCTTGTTCACGAGTGACTTGCTCTGATAGAGACTTCCCAGCTTCGTCCAGAGATCCTTCGCGGTCTTCTCAGAAGTTACGTTACCAGAACGTTATCAGCCAGGCATAACCAGATCAGGCTTCGCGCCTTTCGATCGTCTCTGGTCCACGCCTTCAACTCCTTCGACTCGCCATCACCTGACGTTTCTTCACCGACAGGTTTTGTTGGTACGGACGACTTATCATCTTCGATCACGTACCACACGTCCCTGTCAACGAGCAGAGCCTCCGTCTTCAGCTTCCATAACTCGAACCCTTTTCCTCCGAACTTTTCAACCTCGACCCGTGATTGGCCAGTCGACATCCTCTCCAGATCAATTTCGCAGTTTTATCTATGCCAAGAAAAAACCCTAAATCGCGAAACCCCAATCTGTCACAGGAACCCTGGTCGCAGAACCAAAGCTCTGATACCAATTGTTGGAAATCGACAATCACACAGAATCGAGAAAACAGAAAAAGAGATAAGAGTAGAGAGATAGACACGATGATTTACCCTGGTTCACCCAATATAGGCTACGTCCAGCTTGTCTGTACTATATTCACCTCGCCGCCACTCGTTATAAGTCTCTCGGTTTACAAGGCAAATATAAATAGGATTACAAGAAACCCTAACAGCAGCTATTCATGGGCCCAAGCCCAAACTGCTAAGAAAATTACAATAGAAACAGAGGCCTAAACATTACCTAGCCTCTACGGGCCTGGGGGCGTTGCCCCCCGGACCCCCGCCCGTTCACCTGGGAGCGGGACCCCAGTTGCCTTTCTGCTGACCCCGACAATTAGGGCCAACATCATCATGTGAAGTATGAGCCATACCCAACAAATTATGCATCAAAATTTTGAAGGCATTAGGTAATTCTATAAACAAGAAGAGCTCGAGCAATAAAAGGAAAGGGTGACTACTTTGATAATGGTTTTGGAAGATCTGCAAAAGATGGTGCAGAATTTGACACATATTCGTACACCAATTTATAATTGCTGTAACATTACAAAATCAACTCAAACCCCTAACTCAGCTAATGATCCAGACAATGAAAGATGAAAATACTTATGATAATCATGACGACCGTCTTCACGATCACAGAAGGATAATTTTTATTTGATGTGGGTGAGTTCTCTCTCTTTTTTTTTTTTTACATTACTAAATTTTGTTGGATATAATATTTGATGCATTTGTATTTAGAGCAACATCAGGATGTTCCTTTAACATTTATTTACATTTTCTAATAGTATTGATATATTAGAGTGATAATTTATTGACTGGTTAACATTATTATGTTGTTATTGTTAGAATCCTATATTGGTTAGTGATCCCTCTTATTATTGTTCTGCATTGGATGGAAAATGTTCCATATTTATTAATGAGTTTAATATAATTTTATTTTTCTACACACACAACAAAAGTGAGAGAGAAAGTGGAATGATGAAAGAGAGAGAAAAATATATAAACCCCATATTTGATGTGTGTGTAGAAAAATGGAGTTACGTTAAGTAACATAACAAACATAAAACCCTTTATTAATAGCCCGTACGAGGCTTCTAATGTAGGAACAGTGACCAAAATAGCACTGTTCCTCAACTTTTTTCCCTAAATGCCACGTCAATAGTGTTAATTTCCAATATGCCATGTGGACAAGCTTGCTGGACACTGTAGCGAGCTCAGTTTGCTGATGTGTCACGTTCTTAGTGGACATCAAGTTCGCTACTCTAGGCAGCAAACTTGGTTACAATTAATGCACCTTCACGTTTTCACCTACCACGATGACACATGGCAGACATGCAACGAAGTTCGCTAGGGCGGGCAGCGAACTTCGTGCATGTCTGCCAAGTGGTGTGATAGGTGAAAACGTGCAGATGCATTAATTGCAACCAAGTTCGCTATCTAGAGTAGCGAACTTGTCCACATGACATATTGGAAATTAACATTGTTGGTGTGACATTTAAAAAAAATAGTTGGAGAACTGTGACATTTTGATCACTATTTCTCTAATGTATATGTATGTATTGAGCTAATGATTTTGACAATATTAAAAAATTGTCCAAATATAGTGAATATCGTTGAGTTGTGTCAAAATGATATGCATGGTGATTAGTATCTAACTGCATATTGCCAGATTTTGGTAGCAATACCTATGTAGGTTTCATCCAACCAAGTACAGAATAGGATTCTGTTCAGTACCTGTGCTCAAAATTTCAACCGAGTTGTGAACATGTGAAAGATCCCCAATAAGAACATTAACCAAAATGTTATTATTTGGCAAAATTTTTATTCAAATGTCACGCGAATAGTACATTTTACCAACTGCCATATGTCATAATTTGCTATCACTGGTAGCGAACTTCGTGGCCAATGATTTTGTGACACGTGATCATATTGCGTACCAAATTCGCTACCACTCGTAGCGAACTTAGTCTAGTCAGTTTTTCATACAAAAGTGTGTCACGTGTCACAAAATTATTGACGGACGAAGTTTGCTACCAGTTGTACCGAATTACGTCATGTGTCTTTATGATAAAAAATACTATTCACATAGCATTTGGATAAAAAATTTGCCAAAAAGTGGCATTTTGATGGATGTTCCTCCCAAATCAGCATCTTCGACGAAATTGGATGGTCGTAGAGATGTCAAAATGGGTTATAACACGTGGGTCGACCCGCGATACGAAAATTCTTGTTCGAGTTGACTCGTAAAAAAATTCATGTTGTGTTCGTATTAGAAAAAAATGACCCGTAAAAAATTCGTGTCGTGTTGTGTCACGTGTCAAATTCGTGCCGACTTGTATCTTTTTATTTATTATTATTATTTTTAATTTTAACCTTTTTTTGGTCAATTACTATTTTCACCTTTATTTTGTGTGTTTTATCAACTTATAAATAATTTGTGTCGTATTGATATATTCGTATATGTTAAATTGTGAACCCATTTTTTACTGTCGAAATCTTCCGCCCCTTTTTCTACTGAACTACTCCATCTCAATTTTCCTTGGAGTTAATGCATCAAGACTTTTGACGGAAAATGGGCGTCACAATTTTCACGAAATTTGTACGTCAACATTTTCTATGGATTTTCATTGGAAAACTTCATTGATATTACCACAGAAATATAACGTCACATATTTCAACGAACATAATCAGTTGAAATCTTTGATGAAAAATAGATCTAGAAGGGATAAAGAAGAGTCAAAGCAACCTCTAATTCTGAATTAGGTTATCGATAAAAAAAAATTTATCCGAAAATCATGATTTTTAAAAATATGATGAGAAAATGAGTTTTCTGAAAATGTTATGAAAAAGTAGTTTGGTAGACTAAAATATTCTCGGAAATATTGAATTAATTTTCTTGATACTATGTTTAGTTGTATTAAATTTTTCCTTATCATGGAAATCCTGAAATACGACCCCTAAATGGTATTTTCAAAAAAAATTACACACAAAATAAAATCTCGAAAAAATCAGATTATCAGAAAAAAATTTAAAAATCTTGTACCAAACGTAAGTAAATAAAATTACCACTTTCAATTTTCTGAAAATCCTAAAAAAAATATTGTACCAAACAGCCCCTAAGAGAATTCTGACATGAGAGTAAGTAATCTTATTGGATTTTGATTTAGTATGGGTTATTTCTCAATTCCATATAGTTTAACTAAATTTTCAATTAAATCCTAACTAATTATGAATTTTTATAATTAAGTTTCTAAAACGTGTAATTGTAATACAAAATAGGGTGCACATCACTTTAAACATCTGTTAATAACTCATGCCTCGTAGATATGAAGTATCTAAATTCACTTAATGCAGTTAGAACAAATAAATTTTAGGACTACGTTTGAAGTGACACAATAAATATGTGGAGCCCATGACACATATGTGGGCCCCATGTAGGATAAAAAAATCTTGTAACGTGACATAAGAAAAACAAAACTCTAACTTTATGCATAGCTCAACGTATAAACATGGTATACCAATAAATCAATTTTTATTTTTATGTTCTTATATGTGTGTTCCTTAATATGATTCATCAGAAACCATATAAGGTAATAAGATACAGTATTATAGTAATTGTAAGACACAGGTAAGAAGCACAAAAGCATGGAGACTAGAAAAGAATTATAGCGGGGGATCTTTACAATAATATGAGCAGGAGCAAGTGGCGTCCTTGCATTCTCCAATGCCATACGGTTCTTTAGAGCACTCTTGAAAGCATTTCTGCGACTCACATTTGCTTAAATGGATCAGCTTGTGGCACCAATGTTCTGGGATCCTCACCCCATGAGCGCGGCCTCGCACTACAAAATCAGAGGCTAATCCAGCTTCCCTCGGAAAATTGGATAATGATCAACGAACCTTCACTATTAGAATAAGAAACGGAAAGAAAAGAAAAGAAAAGAAAAGAAAAACGAATAAACCAATGCATATCTTGTGCAGTACGTACGACATAAATTGATACACCTTTATCATCTTTAATGATAAAAACAAAATTCAATACAACTTCTTCAATAGAATACTTATTGGCAAGTCATTGCTCTACCTCTTCTTGTCTATTAGTTAACCTTTATTAAGCTCATATAAACCTACAAATCATAAGGAATTATACTATGCTTTCTGTATCTTAGTAAGAGAGAGACTGGAGGAGGAGGCATAAAGACAGAGGAATACAGAGATTAGATTATCTGAAGTTGATACAGTAAGGGAAGGAAGGTAAAGGATCTAAGGAAGATGATTAATACCTGAAAAAATAAGCATGAGTAGGAGATGGGAGAGTAGTTTAGGTGTTTTCATCTTCCAACGTCCACTTGCTCCTCCAAATTGTCTCAAGGTCTTTGTGACAAGGTGTAGGAACTGGGAAGAGTATGGGTATGGGTATATACATACAAATAACTCGAGTTGCCACGTTCTTTAAGAACTGACAGCTGTTGTCTTGGGTCGGAAAGGAGTGATGAAGAAGGGAGAAACACCCGTCAATATGGGGCATGCCAGATACCTCGTCTTTGGCCCCGAGTCTTTATCTGTGAAACAATTTTAACGTAAAAGAGTATTAACAAATCAAGGTATATATCTACTAATCCAAATATATATGCTTTTTCTGACAAGTTCCTTTCCTTTAGAACTTATTCTTTCCCTTGTACTTACTCAACATCTTTTAATGAAATTCAATAGTAAATTGATTTCAACAGTAAATTGAGTCATGTGATAGGTTCTTAAAATTTTACGATGGAATGCTTTTGTTGCTGTTCTTAAAAGTTTTGAACTAGGAAATACTATCCTGTCCAAAGAATTATTTCTTCCATATTTGCTGTATCAAAATTGATTTGAAGGTCCTACCAATGCTCTCCGTTCTTAATTATTTTGTTTTTAAAATATTGAACGGTGAACAATTTCTCCCGGATCATATTATTCCTTCGCTCAAACTTTGCTCGTCTAAATCATCAAACTAACGTTCGTACGATAAGAAAAAGGCTCTGTCATTGCCATCCAATAATTTTGAGAACGAAAACATAAATCCACAATACAACAGTCTAAGCGAGAATTTTTTTTTAATTAAAAAAAAAAAACACTATTTCTCACGGCTTGCTAATTATAAAAATACAATTATTTAATTACAAAAATGTTAAACGAAAGAACTAAAACTCAAGGAAATCCTAGATTAAAATTTGCAAGGTACTCGAAAAACACTCCGCCCAAAAACTCAACTTTTCACCATAACAGATTTGCTAAAAACAAAATTATTCAATTATGTGTTATATATTCGAACCCAAGCTTGTTCAATGAATTTACCGAGGACCTTGGTGTCTTGGTTAAATTGTTATTTTCTAAAGTCAGAAGCAATGCAACGATGTATAAACCACCACTACAAACAATGTTTCCTAGAAGCAATGTGTGCCCAGACGTGCCACAAGCAATATTTCATAAATCAAACGATAAAAATGGTAGAAGAATACAGTAAAGCATATTAACGAGCAAAATAGATCATAACCTTGTATCTAGAATTAAACAAGACAAAACTTGAGTCTGATTGTTCAATAATATTAAGGCTCTTCAATGAAAAACAAAAAAGGACTGAAATCCAAACAAAACTACGCAGTCCAGCAAACAGGAAGAAAAAACTAGTAGCCGCCTTTAAGATCATTAACGACATCATATGGAATTGGTGTGACAGTCTCCAATGTAGCACCTTCAACCATGAAACCTGGTTTAGGACCCTGAGGCTGTCTCTTGGTGCTGATGACCTCACCCTTAGCCTTGGCCTCAGCCTTCAATTGATCATTCTTGATCTTCCTAAGGCGGAACTCCTCAGTGCACCTTGATGGCATCACATGCTCCACTCGGACATGAATCCTCTTTCGGATTATTCTGTTCCCAACCTGGATCACACACATTATTTGAATAAGATAGGGCTACTTTTATCAATTGTAACAAGCAGAAAGTCACAAGCCGAACCAAAGAACAAGGCAGAGGGGAACTGAAGAGCAAATTACTAAATCAAAAGAACAGAGCACAAAAGTTCATCGTCATCCAAAACGTAGTATGAAGGGCTAAAAATAAACATAGCAGCATAATGACGCATCATCAAATAAACCTTCAAATTAACATCTAACAATTGAGGGAATACAGCAGCACTATTAAATCTAGGTCAAAAACGGTACAAGAGTATAACTAAAAAACAATAATAACAAACAATTAGAGATCTAATACAAGAGATCCAATATCAAGAACCCGAAACGCAATCAGCATGTTATCTATTTTCAATTTCTAATGAGGAAGGAATTAAGAGAAAGGTGGAGGTAAAAGGTATACCTGTTTGTTGACCTCGACACCAATGGCGCGCTTGGTAACGTTCCAGACTCTTCCAGTGCGGCCATGGTAGAATTTGTGAGGCATACCCTTGTGGACGGCGCCATTGACCTTGATATCGACGTAGTCGCCGATGTGATAGGTCCTGAGGTATGTGGTAAGGGCGATGGTACCCTTCTTCCTGAATGGCCGAGAGAACGAGTCTCTGGTGCGGGACCTCAATCCATGACCAGCCGGCATCTTTACTCACCTAGGGTTTCTCTCCTTTTGCACGGCCAAGTGTAGAAGAAGCTATCACTCTTGAAGAATCTCCTTTCTACGTTTTTTATAGCTGATCCGATCCATCCCTAGGGTTTTGCTTATTGGTAATGATGGGCTTTGCTGTTGGGTATTTTAAATGGGCCGGACTAGCAAATCTTTAACCTTGTTCCTTTATGAATGACGACGATATTGGGCTTTAAATTACTTGCAGGTTATTAAACTTTCTTCTTCTTAGACTCCTGCTTTTTTTAATGATTTTGTTTACTTTTACATTTGTGAGATATTATATTAATCTTTTTGATCAATAGTTTATGAAAATTATAATTGTTATGACATAAAAACATACCAAAATTCCGTCACTAATAAATTTTTTTCTCTTTAAATAATAGATTCGGTGTTACAAATAATATTGTATAATTATTACATTAATTAAAGCTAACTTTGAAATTCATCATTTTTAAATATTACTCGTTGATTTAGCTCAACGTTTGGTAATAAATAATCTCACAAATATCGAAGGAGATGACACATGAGGCAAGGCCCATAAAATGAGATCTTATTCACTAAAGCGCTATGCATAATAAGTTCGTACATTTTGGCGCTTGTATATTTTCACACTTCGAAGTTTCAACCACGCGCTATCTTGCACTTTTTTAATTAAATACGCCATTTTGCATTTTGTTTACAAAGGTTAATAATTTTGTTCCGTTATACGATTTATTTGTTTAGGAGGGCTATTACACCTGACCGGACAACCAAACTTGAGCTGAGAATTTCGAGTGTATATATAATTCAGCATAAAATTAAAAAATATTGAGCGCCACAATGAAATTGTGAGAAGATAATGCTAACTTTTCAATTCAGATTGGCCCTGGTATAGTGTTTTACTAATTTATATTCAGCAGTAAGCCAAGCAATCTTGAGCAGAACAAGCTTCACTACCATATACAACCGGCAAGTTGAATTGCAATCCAGAATTCCTAAACCACTATATCAATTAATATGTGCCAATGCAATTACAAAAATATACTCGTATCCTACAACTTTGCAAGACTAGCTTGATGCACCTGCACAATGGAAGACAGAGTGACAGTAATTAGGTAAAGATATACTCCATTTTTTTGTATGCACCCAAACGTTCACTACATATTAACATGAGACAACTTTAAGCTGAAAAAACAATATCAAAGCACCATAAGTAAAACCCACAATCAGTTACGTCTATCTCGTTTCAGAGAAGAATTTTAGGGAGGTAATAAAATCTCCAAAGAAGTAGCGTTCCCGGTCAGAAAAGTTGAAGAAAACAAGGTTGGGTTTCTAACAAAGATTCCAAGTTATTTTGGAAAAAATCCCCCTGAAAGCAGTGCCTTACGTAAGCATGTACACCACAAAATCACTGCTTTGTACCTAAAATAGGCAAAAATATCAAGCAAGCACTTCAATTGGATTCAATAACATCTCAAATTATCTTGGCTGGGAAAGCAAAACTCATTTCCAAAGCCAGACACAGATTTATTTTTAACAGTAGTATGAACATCTTCAATTCAATTAGCATTTAGTTGCAAGACTGATATCCGTATATTGATACGCTAACACGAGATACCTGATGTTCTAGAAGCAGATAAATTATCTGTAGCTCTCACAGAACTCCCCGTCTTTGTCTGACTTTTGCTTTCCTCCCTAGAAACTCCAAGCGACCTTAACTTGGATGATGATCTGATTGAATGTATCAAAGGAGCATCTTCGTCATCCTCCTCTTGCCTCCCCCCTTCGTCTTGTGCATCTTGTTCGAATACACTAATGGAATCCTCATCTTCACTTGAGCTTTGCTCATCAAAAAGCTTCTTTCCTGTTATGTTTTGCCTCTTACGAGGACGACCCCTGCGCCTAACAGAAACCCCTTCTTTTTCATCTGAAAATGATGATCTGTTAGTCCTTACACTAAATATATCCATTCTCGACATCTAAAGTCACATCATGTAGCACACCAAGAAAAGGAAAGAAGATATTTGATGTCATTTAATTATTGATAATTTTGTGAAAAATAAAAACCATTGCGAAATGTGGCGGTGGCTAAAGGAAAACTCAGTTCACATGCACCCTAGTGCTGAAATGATAAGCAGACAAACCCAAGCACTATATTATCCTGATAATGTAAAAGTTATACAATTATAGCCATAGGCAATTGTCAAGTTGCATCCTGAAGAGAACTTCAAACTCGTGAGAACTAAGAGGGACAAGTACATGACCAGAGAGACTAGTGCCAAAAGGCAATGAACAGGGAAAACCTAGACATTTACAACAGCAAACAGCTATGAAATAAGTCGTACATTTAGCAAAAGCAATCAAACCTACAAGAACAACCCGCTTTAAAAGAATAGAAGGAGAAATCATGTCTGAACTCATTAATCAACTATATTCCCTCTACCTGGACATGATATTCACTTTCACCACCAGTGTGCCACAACAACAACAAAGCCATCAGTACACGTCTAACAGCACCTAAACTTTGATTTATCCACCCTATATAGCCAACCAAATTTACTTATTTAGAACCCTGACTATTAACAGTAACAGATTCGTAATTTGATACAGTTGAAAAAAATGTGTTACATTGTAAATCAAATTATGTACTGTTCAGACAATATTGAGCATCTTCCAATGAGTAAATCTAAATCCCTTGATCCTTTTCTCATTTTTCAGTTATGATCATCTTTTATACAAGTAGTGCCCAAATCAGCCCATGATTACTCATCAGCGAATGGAGCTAAAAATTTTAATCACAATCTTGTTTCTTCTGAGTTGAAATGCAACTCATACCACGATTTTTTTTAATGCATCTATAATACATTAAAACCTTCAAGCTTATTCCAGGTACATACTGTAAAGAACCAATTCAACCCAAAAGCTTAAGCTATTGGGTGAGGCTACATTAATGGTTTTTATATATCTCAACACGCCCCCTCACACGAGAGCCCACTGGGCTTGAAGGGTGCAAATGCACAGGCCCATCAACATGTGCGATCAAAGAAGTTTCACTTGAAAGAAAGTGGGGGGCGGCGAGGATCGAACCCGGGACACGAGGCTCTGATACCATGTAAAGAACCTAAAAGCTAGCTCAAAGGGTGGGAGTGCCCACGGCCTTATAAACTCCACATTAGTTGCACATACAACCAATGTGGGACTATATATCTCAACACGCCCCCTCACACGAGAGCCCATTGGGCTTGAAGAGTGGACAATGCAACAGGCCCAGCCTACCTGTGCTCCACAAAAGAAAGTGGGGGGTGGCGAGGATCGAACCCGGGACACGAGGCTCTGATACCATGTAAAGAACCTAAAAGCTAGCTCAAAGGGTGGGAGTGCCCACGGCCTTATAAACTCCACATTAATTACACATACAACCAACGTGGGACTATATATCTCAACACATACCATCCATCAAAATTGTGAATTTTAGCATACCTTACAGTATGCTCATTGTAGCTTATCATAAATAAAATATTCCATGCTAGGGGATATATTAAACATGAACAATATACACAGCAAATGAAAAGGCAACAAAGATACAGCAAAGTTTGCCAACAGAAAATGTTAAGTAGACAAGACAAATGTGCGCTTGCAAAGAGACAGGCATAGGAACACAAGAATAACAACCAAGAGAGAGGAACCATAGCAGAAGAATGACTGAGCCAGCTAGTCAAGCCCAACATGTTGGACCAAAAGTTAACTTGTGAGCAACAACTAGTTAATCAAGTAACAACTGGAGAAAAGTGTTTGGCAAATGTCATTTGCTCGTTACATATTGGAGATTTTTCAGGAATTCTTAAAAAAATAATTAGTGACTATTTTATCTATTTTGTTTAAGTAGGGATCTAACAGGTTGTTGCTTATAATGTAAAGCGTTTGGCCATATGGTACAATGAATAAGAATGGAAATAAATTGCATAAACTACCTTGAAAGCCTTCATTCTTTGCATATTTTTCACGTAAGCTGTCAATAAATGTGTAATAGGGACGCCAACCACTGGGATTTTCCTCTGTATTGACATTTTCTGTTCGCTTTTGAACATCTTTCATACTATTCATAAAGAAGCTACATTAAAATGTGTGGAGCTACATATGGTTCTGGATGGCACTAACAAAATGACAAACAAACTCTTACATTTCCAACACATCTGATGCAGGGAGTTTTGACACAAAATGGAGCACCGCTGCTTCCAGAAAAGACAACTGTTTTGGGGCATCTACAAAAGCATATTCAATACCATCCCTGACAACTTTTAAAATGTCTGATCTGTGCTTGTTCCGGGCAGCACCAATAAATGTTCCAGAAAGCCGAGCAGCCAGATCTTTACATCCTAAGAAAGAGTTGTTTTCCAAGGAATCATTCTCACTTCCAGAGATATCCACAATATGCCGATGGTATGCCTACCAAAATAAATTGGTAAAGAATTCAAAATAGAACAGGGTAACATATAAAACATGGAGATTCATCTAAGGCAGAGGGATGGTGGAAAGACAGGCCCTCATTTCCTACCAAATCATATTAAAATTCTTTATCCATAAAACATCACAAAGAAATAAGCTCAGTTGCAGTGATTCTTCTAGGAAAAAAGTGAATCCCGTGTTGAACTGTGTCAACATTGAGCTTAAGCTAAAATTGTTAAATTAAAGTGTTTGGAAGGTGCTCAGGAAATATAATAAGAAATCAATATCAGACGAGGTAGTAGCTAGTGTTATAACATTTTTTCCTTTCTCTGGTACCTTTTTAAGTGCCTCCAGAAAAATTGCAGCCAAATCATCATCTTTTTTCTTCAGAACTGTGATAAGATGCTTTACAATCTCAGCCACACTTGTCCCATGCATTGCAAAGTGAGAAATAATCTCAGAAGCAAGATACCCCTGCATTAGGAAGAGCCAGATTTGGGCATCAAATCATATTTCACTAGCAAGAAAAGTATTTTTGCCAAGAGAAATTTGCAATTGTCATAACTTTTCAGAAACAAACAACAATTTACCTTTGGAACAACATCATAGGTGACCAGCTTTATGGCAGTAATCATAACAGCATCTCTATTTATCTCCTCAATATACTCTTTGTTAACATCTTCATCTTCTGCCTCATCTGAAAATCCATAGGCAAGTGAAACAGAATTCAAGCATTATAAACAATACGAGTACAAAATAAATAATTAAATATATGAAGGATCAATGATGAATAGAAGTATTAACGCCAAAGGTAATAAGCAATGTAAACTTCTGAAAGAGATATATAAAAACCATTAATGTAGCCTCACCCACCCACTAGCTTAAGCTTTTGGGTAGAATTGGTTCTTTCCATGGTATCGGAGCTTAAGTGTCACAGGTTCGATTCTCACCACCCCCCCACTTTCTCGTGTGAAATTTCTTAGCACAGGTAGGTGGGCCTGTGCATTGTCCACCCTTCAAGCCCAGTGGGCTCTCGTATGAGGGTACGTGTTAGAGATATATAAAAACCATTAATGTAGCTTCGCCCATTAGGTTAAGCTTTTGGGTTGAATTGGTTTTTTACAACTTCAAATGCCAGTTCAACTTAGAGACGGCAGACACAGACAATAAGAATTTTGACATTTTACAAATTGTTTAAATTTAATTAAGAAACAAAAGATGAATCTTCACACTATTCCATCATCTTTAGCATATCTTTCTGAGGTCACCTGAAATATTAAGCTGTTGTTGACATAGTACCCAGAACTTCTGAAGCACATATGCATCTGGCTGATATCCCAATGTTTCCAGATTTGTCTTGTTGAGTTTTGCCATCCTAAATAAGAACCATGTTTCTGCAAGTATAGTGCATACCTTCGACAGTAACATATTTTATCAGACCAAATCTGGGAACTCAAGGCATAATATATTATTACTAGAGAGAGAAAAAAGAAAACAAGTCAGAGTTTTCTTACTCTGCAAGCCAGTTCACTTCCTTGTTTACCCCCTTCCTTGTTGTCAGTAGCCAAGTTCAGAAAGTATGCAAGTTCTTGTAACAAGGTATCACGCTTAGACAGAAGAGAAGTTAAGGATTCTAGAGAAACACTTCCTCCATTTATTATAGACTGCAGATCCCAAGCCAGATGCAAATACATATTCAGAAGCAGGAAACCAACAACCTGAATGGGAATAAACAGAAAATTAATAATCAAACACATATAAGAATGTCAAGTAAAACATAACGGCTGTTGTGAGCAACCATTAACACACCTCATCCTCCATATTCCTAAAATCACGTAGAACCATGACAATGTCATCATATAGGCCATTAATAGGCACAGATCTTGACAGTTGGAGCTCATACAACCTCTTCAAGTTTACAAGAAGAGAATATTCATCTCCACCATCCTGCAGCGTCATCCCACTATATGTCATGTTTCTCCTAGGAGATCCAAAAGTGACAAAAAAATATGACATTTGAGTTCCCTGGAACATACCACTACTTCTTTTATTGCAGATTTCAGCTTAGCGATAATTTCATCCTCGAGTTCCTTTATTTTATTACGGGCAAAATCTTGCAATTCCCCTTGACTTTCTAGACAACAAAAAGTAATTGCCTTCACACAAGCTCTCAAAGGATCCTTGTCACCATGCCTAAAAAATGCTTCTTTCATGAGCTGGAGGACATTTTTGAAATTCTGAAAAGCAAGTACTAATTAAATTTTCAGAAACATCATAAATAGTCTGACACAACCTGCAAAAAAAAAAAAAAAAAAAAAAAAACCAACCTGTTCCTGCCTCTTCAAGGAATAAAACTCAAGGTTCATATACAAAACAATCTCAACCAGCGATGACACTTTTGCTTTATCTGAAATGAACTTCTGCAACAGTAATGGGTAACTCTTCATCATGGCAACAGTTATATCCTGTTTATTGTTTTCAAATACTTCCTGTCATTTATTGGAGAAAAAGAGATTAGAATTTGTCACAAAGAACAATAATTTAACACAATGAACATTAATCAATCATTAGCATAGGCACAAACACTACAACAAAGAGTACTCCTAGAATTGATACTAGCCAAGGACCTAGTGATCATATTTTTTGTTACCCAGAATAATTTAACTGTGAATGCCTGAAGTAATCAGAGATTTATACTTTGAATCTACAATCTAGAAAAACCACAAAATTCCAAAGAGGAATTTTTGAAACATTTAGAAATAACAGAACAAAATTATCTGTACGATATATAAAAGCATGGATTGCTGAAACTTTTACTTTGCCAAAATATTCATTAAACATCCACATCAAAGACCAGTATAAATACAAAAGAAAAACTTCCACCACCAAAAAAATTGAAAAACTAAGAATTGGATTTAAAAAAATAGAAAACCAAGGTGACACAAACTTTTTGGGCTTTGTTGTAGTATTGCTTTCTATTATCAGTAGCAGGAACAATCCTCTCTCCAACCGCCTTTTTCACAGATGCACACAGGAGTCGCACCAAGTTTGTTGCATCACTGTCAGAGAGCTCAACCAATGGATTTTCATCGAGGAGCATGGATATAATGCACTTCCAATCCTGCCAGCAAAATATTGAGTGCCATCAAGAAACCACTTCATATTACAGAGTACAATACAATACATCGACAAATACGACTTGGAACAATTTTAGATGCTGTTCTTTAACACAATATCCCAAGGGAAGCAATGCCTAAACATACAGATCAAGCTTTTAAAGCAAATACTTTGTGCAGAAACCCAGAAGAGTGAGACCAAATCCAGTATTCCAGATTTCTACTCAAGCTGCTTCTCTGGAATCATCAAAGAATAACAACAGTCTTTTTTATTTTTTTTATAGCCTACACATATTTCATAGAAAAGCCATTGTTTTATGAAAGATATGTAGAAAATCATTAGGGATAATGCTGACCAGCTGAGGTAACACAGGTTCCTGATAAAGACTACCCAATTGTTAAAAGTGTTCAAATTATATGATTTTGGATAGGAAAGGAAGAAAAGACAGAATAGAGAATGAAAAAGTTGAAACTGGCATTGATTTAATGTGATACAAAATATAAAGCACCACCCCCTATTCGTAAAAATACTAGACTCCTAATCATAATTACATGAGCAAAAAAATCACGAAATATAATGAAATATGAAAACCACGCCTAAAAGATCATCTACGATACTCTAAAATATTCTAAAATACTATAATGATATTACAAGATACTTTCTAGATTCTAACAAAAAATTACACACCATCACCAATCATGATGAACCCCTCATTATGTTTAACTAGGCCTAGCATGGCCATATGGGCTAGGGTAGTGACAATTAACTTTCTGGCATACGCTTTGCAACAAAACAGTATTTTGTATACAACTTAAAATTTCAAAAAACAGAGAAAAATCAATGAATAGATTTTGTTTTTCTAATCATGGTCCCAAAAGCAAGACAAAAATGCTAATATTTTTTATAAGAAAAAGATAAATATGATATGGCACCACCTCGCACTAGATAACAAGGCAAATGAAAAAGTTATGGACTTGAGCCCAACTACTCTGATGTAAAATTTGGAATGAAATTATAAAAATCAAAAAAGGAATAGTTGCTTGCTCAACAAATTTAAAAAATTGTTTTTGAACTCAAATAAGCAAGGTTGCCTGCTGTGTCAAGTACTATTAACAGATATTATGCGGTCTTGGTTGAGGAAAATAGATCAGAGTTATTAATAGCGGATAGTGGTATTACCGCTACAGCGAAATCCACATAAATGGTATACTTAAATTACATTACATATATAATATTAATCCATTTATAAATGATAAAGTTGTGGACGTCAAAAGGAAAGGCGACAGGATTATTCTGGTTAAGCCTTGTTAAGCTTGTTGTGGGTGACTTAATCCTGAATATCCTCAGTGTGTATGCACCCCAAATTGGATTGCAACCAACTGATAAAAGCCAATTTTGGGAAGACTTGGAGGAGGTTTTGAGGGAAATACCTCGAGAGGAGAAGATTTTCGTAGGAGGAGATCTAAATGGTCATGTTGGTAAAAGCAATGGAGGTTTTGATAGAATCCATGGAGGTTTTGGCTATGGGACGAGAAACGAGACTGGAGAAGATATCTTGAATGTTGCACTAGCCTACGATTTGATGTTAGTGAACACCTTTTTTCAAAAAAGGGAGTCACACCTAATCACTTATCATAGTAGCCATAATCGTAGTCAGATTGATTTCTTTCTGGCTAGAAGAGAAGATAGAACTTCTTGTGTCGAATGTAAGGTCTACCCTGGAGAGTGTGTCGCTACGCAACATAAGCTGGTAGTCTTGGATGTTCGGTTCAACAAAGTACGTACAATGAAGAAGAGAGCTCAGAATCCAAGGATAAGGTGGTGGAAGCTTAAGGAGGGAAAAGAGAGAGAGTTCAATGATAGAATGTTGCACGAAGGACCTTGGAAGTTTGATGGAGGAGTAAATGCAATATGGAATGAGATGGCTAAGTGTATTCAAAATTTGGGAAGGAGGGTGTTGGGAGAAAGCAAAGGAAATGGATTTCATACAAAGGAAACATGGTGGTGGAATGGAGAGGTGCAAGAGGCAATTAAACATAAGAATGAGTGCTTTAGATCTTTGCATAAAAGTTCCAGTGAAGAGAACCTGCAAAAGTTTAGATTGGCGAGAAAAAATGCAAAGAAAGCAGTGCGAGAAGCTAGAGGCAAGGTTTTCGACGAGTTGTATAAAAATCTTGGGAGCAAGGATGGTGAAAGAGGTATTTATAAACTTGCAAAGATAAGGGATAAGAAAAGTAAAGACCTCACCCAAGTTAGATGCATCAAGGATGAAAATCAAAAACTTCTGGTGAGAGATGAAGATGTAAATGAAAGATGGTTGAAATACTTCAACAAGCTCTTTAATGGGGATGGAGATACAAGCGAGGTGGACTAAGAGGACGCGTACGATGATATGAATAGAAGATTTGTACGCGGAATTAATACACATGAAGTTAAGGAGGCTTTAAAGAGGATGAAGACTAATAAAGCCTTGGGGCCTGATGGTGTCCCTATTGAAGTGTGGAGAGGCCTGGGGGATGTGGCAATAAAATGGTTGACCAATCTTTTTAATAAGATTCTCCAGACGAATAAGATGTCTGATGCATGGAGGAAAAGTATGATTGTGCCTATCTACAAAAACAAGGGAGATATACAGAATTGTTCAAACTATAGAGGCATTAAGCTAATGAGCTATACTATGAAGTTGTGGGAGAGGGTTATTGAACATCGCTTGAGGAGAGATACCAAGGTTTCTGTAAATCAATTTGGATTTATGCCAGGAAGATGTACCATGGAAGCCATTTTCTTGATGCGACAACTAATGGAAAGATACCGAGAAAAGAAGAAGGACTTGCATATGGTGTTCATAGACCTTGAGAAAGCATACGATAGGGTTCCAAGGAAAGTTTTATGGTGGGTCCTGGAGAAGAAAAATGTTCCATTAAAGTATGTAAAGGCAATCAAGGATATGTATGATGGGGCTACTACATGTGTAAAAGCTTGTAACGGATCATCAAGTTATTTTCACGGTAGGTGTACACCAAGGGTCGGCTCTAAATCCTTACCTCTTTGCTTTAGTTATGGATGAACTAACAAAAGATATTCAAGAGGAAGTGCCATGGTGTATGCTTTTTGCAGACGATATTGTGCTTATTGATGAGAGCAAGGAGGGTGTTAATAGAAAACTTGAATTGTGGAGAAGCACATTGGAATCCAGAGGATTCACATTAAGTCGAAGCAAGACTGAGTATCTGAAGTGTGAGTTTTCTCTGGTACGAGATGAGGACCAAGAGCCTGTGCATCTAAATGGTCAAGAGGTACCCAAAAAAGATGCTTTTAAATACTTGGGCTCCATTTTACAAAACGGTGGAGAGATTGATGAGGATGTAAATCACAGAATCAGAGCAGGGTGGATGAGATGGCGCAGTGCATCTGCATTTTTGTGTGACCGCAAAATCCCCCTGAAGTTAAAAGGAAAATTCTATAAAACGGCAGTAAGACCGGCAATGCTATATGGAGCGGAATGCTGGCCAGCACATAGGCAACATGAGCATAAGATGAGAGTAGCAGAGATGAGGATGTTAAGGTGGATGTGTGGTTACACAAGGATGGATAAGATAAGAAATGAAGATATTCGACGAAAGGTCGGAGTAGTACCGGTAGCCGAGAAGATGAGAGAACATAGATTGAGGTGGTTTGGACACGTGATGAGAAGACCCATGGATGCTCCTGTAAGAACAGAAGTTTGTTACCAAGAGCTAAACACAAAAAGAGGCAGAGGTAGGCCGAAGCTTACTTGGGGGAAGGTAGTAAAACAAGATTTAATGGAGTGGGATATAGATTGGCGGACAGTATGTCTTAGAACGGAATAGAGAAAAGCTATAAGTATGGTGGAGGGTTAGACCCGTTGTTATTCCTATGTTCCAGATGGTCCATTTTTAGTCCTTTTCCCCTTCATTTCCCCCACTTCTTCTTGTCCCTATCTTTTTTACTTTTATTTATTTATATTTACATATATTTTTATTTTATTTTATTTTATTTTATTTTATTTTATTTTATTTTATTTTATTTTATTTTTTTATTCTATTTGTTTATTTTTATTTATTTATTTATTTTTTGCTTTTTTTACTTTTTTTTCAACCGTTTTGTATCTTTCATGTGGGTTCATCTACCACCGACCCCAATTAATTTGGGATAAAGGTGTTGTTGATGTTGATGTTGATTAATATTAATATATTAATATAATTGTGAAGGAGTGGGTCTAAACATCTGATAATTTATAATTATTTAATATAAAATAATAATGTATTAATATATATATTCATATCAATAATATATTTAGATTAATAATATATATATAAATAGATTACTAATATACTCAAGAGTTTCGGACTAATATGTATTAATGAAAGTAAAAACCCCGTTGGAAATTAGATTAAATAAAGATGGTTTTGGGTTTCCCTTGCCACGAGATGAGAGAGAACTACTCCTTCACGCTGGTGATAAATACAAAAAAAAGAGAGTAAGAGAGGATGCTGGAGATCAAAATAGAATCTGCAAGATGAGGTTCTGTCGTAGTCAAAGAGGTTGCGCCGCATAGACTTGCCAGAAAATGGGTGAAAGAGAGAGAGACAGAGAACGAAACAAAGGAGGCATTGTAGGTCGATATTTTGGAGTGATAAAATTGTAAACTAGGTAGGTTTTAGGAATAAAAGTTTTTTCTACTCATAAAATTAAAATATTAGACAATAATACCCTTAACATTAACAAATTTCTCTTCCTCCATCAGTAGTGCTGAAATTGCAGAGCTACTCCTGCAAAACGCAACTGCAAATATCAACCGCTACTGCCGCAACATTAAACTATAGCGTTGCTGTGATTTGTTGCGGGCTTGCGGCTAAGTGCCGCTACCTGGTACTGAAGCGGTATTGTGCCGCTTTTTTCATCTATGATACATAAATTATTTTTATGTATCTAGGATGGCATTGTGTCTCTATACCTTGCCTATTTATCCCTCTACATCACTCATATTTCCCTCCAACCAAGAACATCCTAGGATTGGAATATTCAGCACACAGAGCTACATGAGCAAACAGTCAAACAAAAGATGTGCTGGTCAAAAGGAGAAGCCTCCACTTTGTTCCATTTCCTCCCTGATATAGGCATACCTTTATGGCTTTCATGAACTCCCACACGTCATCAATCACATAAATACTCAAAATTGTATCTTGTGGGAACTCCTCCAGAATTCGCAACATTCTCTTAAGATGGACCTCAGAAGAATTGTCAGTTTCACCTGGAAAGAAATTGTCTTTTATCACATGCTTGTCTTAGTCAAAGTAACGGTATCCATTTTAAAGTGAAAAAGTTCATGAATAGACTTCAGACCTCTAGATCCAGATTGTAAGCTATTAAATTTTTGAGCAATCAGGTGATCATACACTAATGCTCCAATGGCATGCCTGATTTCCGGGGGATCATCAATCAACAAATCATACAATGGACCCAAGTCATCTTCTGGAATAAGTTGATGTCTGGAGGGAACCAAGAAATCAATTCTTAATTAACACTCTGTTGCATAAAAACTCACCAGCAAACAGGTAATATATCATTGAAATAAGTGTGGAATTCAGACCTTAGTAGTTGTTTAACAAGACCTATGGCATAAACAGCAACAGAAACATCAATGTCATCAGCAAGCTCAATCATTCGGCCAGAAAATCTCTCAGTAAATAAACCGAGGGTTGGTACATTATCATCCACCTCATAAAGATTTTGCAGTGCGCTTATAGAAGTCTTTCTTACGCCAGCATTCTATAAATTGGACGGCGGGGGAAAAGGTAAAAGGAAAGAGTAGAAACAAGTAAGTCGCATGGTATATGATAAGAAAATTAAAAGTTGCATGATAAGAAAATTAAAATCTGTTCATTACTTTGTCATTCAATGTCCACCCAAGATATTTCAAGTACAAATCCTGCAGGAAAAGTGAAGGATATGACAGGATCCATGCACCCAGTGACTCGATGCATGACATTCTAATATTTGGGTCAGTGTCTCTGTAGCGATGCACAAATAACCTTCAAAAAAAGCATTACACGGACATGTTAGATATACAGCCACAACGATTACTATACTCATGAAAAAGCATTGCTTTCTTTTCCTTTAAAGAAAAATAGTTTCTTTAATTTAGCAAACTCCTACCCAGTAAAAATCTTACGCATCATCTCCTCCAACAATGTTATTCTCTCATGAGTATCCGAAAACCTTTTATTTAATGACTCCACCCGAGGCCCCTCATTCCTTTTCTTTTTTTCAGCATCCAATTGTCTACGAGTAGTCTCTCTTTGCGCACCAAGCATATTAGCGACAGTTATGTATGATGTGACCAGCCGAAGACCCATCAATGAAGCAACTTGACGGTAAACTCTTGGAGGGGTGCTACATAGGTACAGCAGTACATAAGTCATCTTAAATATATTTTTCCAAAATAGAAGCTTTAAGTAGTCATACTAACCATGACAGTGCAATTATATAGTCCATGCACTTGTCAAATAAAACCTGATCAAACAATGGGCCATGCTGACAGTCACGAACCAAATTATCCCAGAATGACTCTAGATTCTCTTTTAAGTTTTTAAACTCCTTTTTGGAATGTTGATAGTCTTCAACTTCACCCTAAAATGTCAAAAGATAAAAAAGAGAGGGTAAATGTCTACATCTAGCTCATTATTTGATCATTATATCAAAAGAGATGAGGCTGAGGCCTTGGTAATGGTATTAGTATTACCACTACTAAGAAATTAGTAAATTTAGGGGGGAAATGACAAAAGGTAATAGAAACAAAAAGGAACAAATTGTATACCCTTTTAGCACAGTTGACAAGAGCAACTACAACATCATCAACATCAGTCTCATCCACGAGATCACTTTTGTCGTAATACTTGGCTCCACATGCCTACACCATTTAAAATTTCATTTCATCACTATCAGTTAAGAGTTCCTGAATCAATAAGGATTTTCTTTTTCCCTAAAAACTTGAGCATTAACCAAATATTACAGTTTCTAAGTTTTCACAGAATCTACTTTTGGCCCTTGATTTTCACGTGAAACTAAAATATAAAATGTCTATCTCGAGCACTCCTTTAAAAAATTTTGTAACTGCTTTAAAAATTCGTATTACCTCAAACAGCATTGTCAAGAGTTCAACCATTGCAGGTTTTGGATCCTTTTCATAGCGCTCAACCCAAAGTTTGACCATATGAGGAATAAGTTTGTTATTACCTTTGATCACCTCTACATAAAATCATACAAGAAAATTAGCCCCGATCCAGTTACTGTATAACAAAATCTACAACCCCAATCTAAACTATAGTCCTAAAAAGGAAATACAAATACGCCAGGCTAAAAAATCATTTACACATATAAAGAAAAAAGACCAGGCAAAAAGAGTAAGTCATTCACGAAGTTCAAAGTTCAAAGTCTGTGATACGCAAGCAACTCAGCAAGAGTTGCGCATGAAATTTTCGCTCAGGGAGTCCCTAACCCTAAATATTTGAGCAGTAAGGAAAGTAGTGGAGATTGTTTAGTTAACCGATCAAGGACTGGTCAGAGGGTTTGTGCGCGAAGCTCGAGGTTCCTTCGGAAGCACGATTTCGCTTAGATTTTGTGCCGAAATCATCGGGCGAACTCTCTCGGTTCTCGGCATCGGCTTCATTTTCCACGGCGATTTTTTTCGGAGGTCTTCCCCTCTTCTGCTTAATTTGAATGCATCAAAACAAAATTAGGTCGAATCAAAACACGATTGGAAAAATATATATACACATAGGTTACTATGAAGGGTGAGAATTGAAACTAACAGGACGGCGAGTGGATGCTTCAGACGGTGGAGCTGGATCTTCCATGACCTAATTCTTCTGCAACACTGCGATTTCACTCTCGCTTCGTGGGGTAGAAAGGGGGGGTTTTAGTACACTCAAAGCAAAAATTACGAAATCTCCCGCCAAATAACTATTATTTACGACCCATGGCCATGGTCATCATTTTATTTTAACGGATTTTTCTTTTTTTCTTTTTCATGGAGACTGTAATAAGTTGTGTCAGTTAAAGGTGAAGTTTGAGACGGTAAATGAATATGTAATTTTGATTCAACCACAAATGAAATATAACTACACGATTTGTATTTCTTTCTTCTTCTTTTTTGTGAAATTAAAATAATTGGTACTTACCATTACCATTAGCTAGCGAGGGGTATACTGTATACCAAATATTCATAAGTAAACACGAAAGATTTTTTTTTTCTTTTTTAAAATATTCTCGCTCCACAACTAGTCTGATTTAGGATATATTTCAGTATCAAAATTTTAAATTCTTCTCAAAGACAATATTAAAAAAAATTGAACACATGTTCAAACCTCTACCTACTCAGTTGTCTAACACCAATTGAACTACCTTCATTTGATTTTTATTTTTTTAAGGCAAAATATTCTGATTTAAAACACATTAATTATATATTATTATAAATTCAGAAAGTAACAGTTGTAGTAAACATTTAGGATTTTAGTCAAAATCTGAAAACTTTTAAATACGGGTTGGATTCCAAAAAACGTGTTAACCTAGTCAGAAAGAAACATAACAAAAACATCCGATCGAGGACCTTTCATTTGTAAAAGCACCCTGATGTTAGAAAATGGTATTATTAAAAGGCTTTTACCCCAACCTTTGGGCATGGTTTACTAGAAATTGGAATTAGACAATTAATTTGCATGCAGTAACGAATGAGATATAAATACTTCAATTGTATGCTAAACTTCATTCTTGAATAAGGCCTAAATGCATGCATCAAAAACCTTCAAGGAGCATGGCATTAATGAAGCTGGACATTCAGCTAAAGGCCTGCATACAGCACACTGTGCTTGCAAAAGCCATCTCCAGTAGCCTTGAACGCAGACATTTAAAACATCATCTTCATACTATTTTGTAGTATTATCGCACTTAAAATAGTGAATACTCGTAAGGACTATCTCCAATTAATTTTAACATTAAGACACGTGAATCACAAGATAAGCTCATTTTAAATAAAAAGACAGATCCAGGATTTCTGCACAATGCTATAAAAAGCAATGTATGAGTTACTAACATACATCCATTCAGTAAAGGACCTGAACATAGATCGCATAATTCATTAGTCACCATCCTAAATGAGCCCAGAAAACCTGCATACAGCATCAAGCAGCGCTGGCCATGGATTCAATAAGGATCTGGTAACCTTCTGGTACAGAAGTCTGTGTCTGCACACATTCCGTCAATGCAGGAACATCAGCACTCAGGTCTAAAACCCTTGCTAATACGAGGAGAAGATGAAAATCAGAAATTCGCTTCACAAATGGATGATTTTTTGTCCGCTCAAGATGATTCTTAAGTGCCTTCACAGTCAACTGAGTATTCCGGTTCTCAACGGGAAATGTTGACGAGAGAGGACCCTGCATTTTGGTAAGTTAAATGACAATTATAAATTACAAACTCATAACAGATGTAATCTTGTAGCTCAGGCTTGTATGGCACAGCAAGCAGAAGAAGGTTTAATTAATATCTCATTATCATTAACGATTAAAGTATTGACCTAATAAGTCAGCAACAGATCCAACAGTCGCCATATCAACAGTCCTTAATTAACCAGTATCGTACAGGCTTCCCAGTTTCAGGTTTTTTCGCCCGGGAGGGCCAGGGGAGTGGCTGGACCCTCCCCACTTTGCCATTTTAGTTTTAGTCTATCTCAAATAACGTCTTTCTACAGACCAGAATTGTTCTATTTGACTCAGGTCTCAGGCTGTCCTACAACTAAAAGATTTTTATGTTTTTGGAGCAGAAGAACCATTTCTATGACTGCTAACATTACATTAAACATATACTTGGTTCAAGCAACAGGTATACAGAAAGAAAAATAAGATTAAAAAACTGTACCCAAAAAATAAATGTGAAGATCATAAAACTGTTGACATACGTATTACTCTTTGATAGTTTGTTACTATGTTATATACATATATATGGTCAATAATTTAGCAATGACGCAGTGAATAAATTTGGCTAACCAAGGTCAAAGAGACTAACTTCTTGTACCTAAACTCAGACTACCAAGGAGTAGTCACAAGCCCAGGACAATTATTTTGCGAAGAGAGCCCCCACAATAACAATTGGCAGACTCAATTTAAATCATTAAGTGTCATTATTATAACTAACTAATCTCACAAGAAGACATGAAAAATTTAAAATAAAAATAAAAATGATAATGTCAATATCCTACTAAACTCAAATAAAATAACAAAACAATATAGACTCATCTCCTAATAACAGAATGGAACCCATCCCTCCACTCAAATGCTGCCAGCTGGACATTCCAGAATATACAACGTAACAGACTCACTTCCTATTGCCACTCCACCGTTCTCAACTCTATTATTCCAAGTATAGACCTTTTTAGAGGTGTATCAAGATCAAATCACTTCGATTCAGTGTTCTCTGATTTTACTACCATCCACTGAAACGAAATATCAATTGACGAGCCCCTTCCTCAAAAACATGGAATTAACTTATGCCAAATAGCTATTTTCCTCCTTTACTACCTGAAATTTACAACTAACATGCAGCCCAACTGACTCTTCCATAAAAACCCATGCTCAACACACCTGAGTATGCCACTTCTATGTACCCAACATTAATCCGTTAGACCCATGGGTACAAGGAGGATAGGATGGTGAATATTGAGAATATTCATGCCAATGTGCCGCAGCATAACAAACTGATGATGTGGCAGAGAGTAGAAGAGGAAAGGTTGTGGGGTATTCGGTTAGGGGAATCAGAAAATATAATTATACATGAGGGTGAGAGAAAGAGGTAGGTTGGCAGAAATTCAGGGAATTCTTGGTGAGTAGGCCTCTCCTAAGGCAAGAGGCTCAGTCTTGGATTGGAATTTTTTTTTTGTGTTTTTTTCCTTTCTGTTCTTGTATTCCGAGAGATTCCAGAATTCATTTCTGGTGTAAGGAGCTAGTCTCCATTTTCCTTATCAGTAAAACCAGTTCCTAACACAATTTCAACATGAATTTGCTAGAAATCAACCTATTGATTGTCTCACTTATGCCTTTAAAGGTTTCCCCAAGCTCCTCAAGGAACTACAGAAACATGTTTTGATTTCATAACTATTTGCATCTTATCAGCATAATTTGAATATAGTATGAAGAGAAGACTTTTAGACAAAATAATGATAAATTTTATGTTGATTACATACAGCAAAAAGAGCTTCAATATGCAACTCATAACTAGACATGTTAAGGGCCTAAGGGTAAAGCTATTTACCTCATCACTTGTGGGAGAATGAATTGGACATGTGTACTTGATCCAATGTAAAAGTCAGATGCATGATCCAATTTTACGTATCAAAAAACCTTTCAATGGTTTTTGCAATTAATTTTTTTAATTGCATATATACAATTTTCCAAACACTGAATATTAGATCAGCCAGTCTTTCTCAGACATAGGTTTACCCCTTGCAGTCATACCTCACAAGTAATTTCATACAACCCACAATGTCAGGTATGCTATATTTGGAAGTTTTAGAAAGACTGAAATGAAAAGGGATAGGATGAAACGGAAAAGATTGTACTTCCCCATGTCTCGATGACTAATGAGAAGAGAAAGGAAAAAAATAAAAGGTTGTAAGCATAAAGTTCAACTTCTTTAAGAAAATAAATTTATAGAGCAAAATAGTAAACAAAAAGGGTTTAAAATAAAAGCAAAACTAAGCTACCCCTCATTACCCAATTTGGAGGGGAACAAAAAGTGAATGCTTAAGATAGAATGGTTCCCCACACATTTTCTTCCTCAACATAAACGCTTAAACTGCAAACATGGAGAATTATTCCCTTCCCATCCATTCCCCTTCCACCCCTCATCAAAACAAACTCTTGTAGTGCTCATCCCAAAGTTAAGTTGCAGTGGGGTAATGGAATTTACGCATCTCTGCGGCATAACTAAACTACAGCATAGGGGCTGAACAAAAGTTAGTCCGGATGAGCCCCATAAATTCATCTAACATGGAAACCGGTAAGATACAAACACAATCACAATCACATGGACACGGAGTAAAAGAAAGAGGAAAACAACGAAAGATATAGATACCTGATGATCAAAGATTTTGACTACGACCAAGAAGAAATCATTATCAACCTCTCTTGTATCCTTAACTCCAACAACCACATCTTTCTTCATTTTAGACAATTTGGGATCATCCTCCTCCCCAATATCGGTCTCAAACCAGCCTTCCTTGAACAGCCTAACACATACATCACTCATTTGAAACGCTTCAAAATGGACATCAGCACCCATATCCTCATTCACCTCAAGCTTCACAACAGCAGTAACCCACTCCTTCAACCCACTCTCAGCGTGATACTCCGCAGCCTGAAGAACCTCCCTATTGGACAAAGTATAGTCCTTTTTATCCTGGCTTATGGTCTGTGTGAATATGAACCCAACTTTCCTCATACCCAAACCCATCGCAATAGCTTCCACCAATTTTTCTTCCTCCGGGTCTCTGAAAAACACCAAATTTTCCTCCGAACCCTGCTGGGGCGGCTCGTATATGAAGTCCACCTCAACCTTCCCCACCTCCGAAACGGTGCCGTACATGAACCCACCACGCTTCACCGCAAACGCCAGCGTTTCATTGACGTAATTCTGAAACGCGTTGGCGCAGTCGCGGTCGAAGGAGACAAGCTCGCAATGCGGATTCTCTTGGCGAGTGACACGCATCTGCTTGGCGATGAGATCATCCATCGTCATCTTGCGGCCGAAGGATCCGGCGGGGTTGAAGGCGGGTCCGGCCACCCTGCGCTCGCCTTCGTAGGCTAAGAACACGATGGAGCCATGAGAGAGGTTGAGTGCGGAGAGAGGAGTATCAGGGTTAGACATATCGGTGAATCGAAGGAGATCTTCAAGGGATTTAGCAAGTAGAAGGTTTTGGTTTGTGGAGAGGGTTTGGTTATGAGTGGGGATTCCCAATTGGGTTTCGATTAAGCTTTTTAGTTCAGATACAGTTGCGCCCTGTGGCTTTTCTACCTTCACTCGCTCCAGCCCATCGCGGCTTCGAATTCTGAGCATCATCGTCGACAATCTAGGATTTTGTTTCAGATTGACACGATACGACGATGGAAGGTCTTATATATGAGTGTTTGTGTCTCTGTTCTTTTCTTTGTTTTTTTCAATATTCGATAATTGAAAAAGGGAAAGGTTGTTGTTTTGGTTGTGGAACTGGAATAGCTTGCTCAACTACAAGAGCTGCAGGGAACGAAAAGAACTTCACCCTCAACACCCAAAGGGAAAGCTAGGAGGATACTTGTTGTGACTTGTGAGAGAGTGTACTAGAAATCGAGAATGCAACCTCTCCCCCCCTTTGATGAATATATAGGGCCTTGGGCCTTTATCTGAAGGGATCGCTTACGATCTGTTACCTTATTTTTTGTTTGGATTTAAATTTGGAACATAATCTCTGGGATAATGATGATCTCTTCTTTCTCTTGGTGTATGTGTATCTGTTTTTATCTGTCAAAATTGAAATAAAAATCTAATAAATTATTATTAATAACGAAAAAAAATAAAGATTTGATTTGTAATTTAAAATCAAAAGTCAATATGAAAAAATTGTATTAATAAAGGGGATAGGATATTGTAACAACCAATTACTTATTATTAATGTTACTACCAACCAATTTTATCATTAGATCGATTATGTGGATCCAACGGTTATATTTATTTTCATCTATGTATGGTTATAAATAAAGAAAATAATTAAATAAATATTTTAAAAATAAATTTTATTATATTTTTATCTTATGATTCGATATAATTTACGATACATATTGCGATTTAACAATTTTTTTGGAAATATTCCAATCGGTTCATTGCTTCGCAACTAATCCGATTCGGGGTGGGTCAAAGATTAAGACTTTAAACCCCTCCTAAAGATGATACTTGGACGATTTAACAACTCTGATTGTGCCTTTTTTGTTTTTCTCTATAGCATGCCATAAAAAGTTAAAATGTGATCAAAAAGACAAAATCTCTAATGACAACTAAAAAAATAAGGACGCTGCAGCGGATAAGATAAGAGGATTGAATAAGAATAAGACAGGATATGCGTCTAATAAACTCATATACTATCATGTATTTGATATGTATTAGGTAAGCAGTCTGATATGAAAGTGTTATCTTATCTGATGTTTGAGATAAATTATATAGTCTCATGATATAAATATAATTTTTTTATTTTTTAACAATTTCATATAATATTTTAAAACTATTTTTGAAACTATTTTTGTTTACTTATTTATATATCAGTTCTCATTTTAAGTTATTAAAAAATTTAGAAGTCACCATTTTAGAGAGAAGTTATATTTATAACACATTTTTCCTTACAATTATTTTTATGATTGTTTGATCAAAATCAAATCAACGTTAAACAAGTAATATCATTTTGTAACTATTTATTTAATTTTAATTCAGTAACCATAAAAGTGGTTGTAAAAAGTTGTAAAGGAAAAAGATTGTAAATATAACCTTTTTTTTTTTTATCAAATTTAAAAATATTTATAATTACTAATATTCATTGATTATAATAGCCATGTTTTGGGGATGATTGACCGGTTTAGTCTCCCAATTAAATAATTTAACTGCTTTTGTATCGCTTATATACGGGATTTTTTACTGTATTATGATATTTGATAAAAAAAAATATGTATTTAATTTATTTTTAAAAAATATATCAAACTAATACGGTTAATCTCGTACATTGACCATGCGAGACAAGTCCTCTAGGTCAATTATGAGGAACTTAATGTTAGGGTGAAAATTCTGTATATTGACCGTACAAGACTCTTTAAGTCTCAAACATTGTTCGAGACGTAAAACCAGCATAAAAGTTCCATACATACGACAAACATATGAGACTTTTAAATTTCTTAGTACAAATATACAAGAGTCTCGTACATTTATCGTGCGAGGCTTCCATGTTGGCACTAATTGTCGCATGGTTAACGTGTGAGACTTATTCTGTGCGATTAATATATAGGATTAACTGTGTTAATTTATAATATATATTTTTAAAATGAATTAAATAAGTTTTTTTTTTCAAATATATTGATTTGATTTAAAAGAGGGAGGTTATTCGGACTACTAAAAATTTTTAAATAACATATTAGAAATATCTTAGAACTTTCATAAATTAAAATTTAAAATTATTACTATAAATAGCAAGAATCTAATTGATTAAAATAATTATTTTAAATTTCAAAGTTAATCAAATCAAATCAATTACAATAATTCGAATATCCATACTGAGCTAATTAAACTTAATTATGTCATCATCACAATCAACTAAGATAAATGAAACATTATTATATTCACCTATATGGTTAGTTAAATTTTTTAAAATAAAGAATTATACAAAATTTATTAATGGGATGCGAACCAAATAATAGTGGAGAAGGGAATTCACAATTCCCACTTTTACTACTTAGGTCGATTTGGATGAGTTTTTTTTTTCAGAAAAAAAAAATAATTTTCAGAAAAAATCTGATTGGATGCCTATTTTTAGTAAAAACATAAGTCATAAAAAAGTCAAAAATTTATTTTTTTAAAAGATAAAATTTTTAGTTTTTTTTTATAGACAAAATTTTAGTTTTTTAAAAAATAGAAATCAAAAGTCAAATATTTTTTCAAAAATTAAATATTTTTTGAAAATCTAAATAACTTTAACTTTTATAAAAAAAACATTTATAAAATAAATAAGATATAAAAACTATTATTTTTGGAAGCCCATCCAGACTCCTAGTGGTAACAATCTTATTTTGTTTGTCAAAACATTATATATAATTAAAAATGTTTGTACAAATACAAAAAGGATGAAATATTTTTCACTGATAGACTGGAAATAATCAATCAGGATTGGATCAATTTGAATTAGAAGGAGAAAATCATAAAAAAATTTTCTACCAAACAAAAAGGTAAATAAAGATTGCAATAACGTTAGAATATATTTATTTAATTAATATAATTATTATTTTTTATGTAATTAGGATCACGTTTTGATTTCCCTCACTTATGTTCCATTCTATATATTCCAGCAAGTGTTATGTTACTCTATGCCCACACTCCCTGTAAGAAAATAATGGCTGACTCCACCAATGGCACCGCCACCACCCTTCCGCCGCCAGGGTTACCAATCCTTCGCCGCCGCCACTCCATTGCCACATCAGTGCTGGTGGCCAACAAACACTCTCCCCAAGCAACGGCACCCTATCGCACCACCAGCTTGGATTCGGGTTCTCTAAAATCCCCCGTCTCATCTTACGTTTCCCTCAAAGATGTGCTCCCTTCCTACGAAGCCGCCATGTACTCCCCCACCGCCGGCTCCGGTTACGAGGTCTCCATCCGTAACCCCCTCGTTAAGCAAGTTGCTATGGCTTACCTTCTGCCAATGTCGGTTTCCCCTAGTGACTCCTCCGCCTCACATTTCCTCCGCGGCCTCTGGGGCAGACTCTCCTCCGCCCCATCTTTTTTCAGTTTCCTCTATGACCGCCTAGTTACCGGTTGTTCCAGAATTTTCAATCAAATACTCCACTTTTTCGGGCGCCAAGCACACACATAATGCTACCCTTCATGTTGAAGAGTGCAAGTCCTTTGTCTTGTGTCCAATTGAATTGAAGATTCAAGAATGGGATATCTTACCCTTTTTTTTAGCTTTGCTTTTGTCTCTTAATTGTTATGGCCTCAAACTCAAAGTACGATCAAATAAAAGAATAATCAATTAATCACTGCTGAAATTGTTTCAAAAGATGGGGTACAAAAAACAAAGCAATCTTCAGCACATATGTTACAAGAATTAAGTATTGCCAATGGTTAATGGATGCTGATTTCTTTTCTTTTTCTTTTTTTCCCTTTGTCTTTTTAATATGAGTATGTACAAAAAGTGTTCCAATTCTAGTCCTACCTCAGTGTCAGCGTGTGCTTCAAACTTGCTTGGTCATCGTATTGCCCTTCATACTGTGTTACTTTTTCTTGCGGCTTGTGATATTATTTTGGTTGTTCTCAAAGAAAGACGATCGTATTGAAGGCAATGGTGGGGCACTCGGGGTTGGAGGATCATGCTTGTCTTTTTTCTGCAATGTAGTACTATCCTTAGTAACAGTACTGTCAGCAAAGAATATATGCATAAAAAAATGACAAGCTATATAATTTATGCAGTGATCTTGTCTAGTTTATTTATGGTCAAATGTATGATTTACTATGAAATGTAGAACCATATCTATATGGTCTTATGATTATGTCTACAATCATTAGAGCATTACTCTCTAATGCCGGTGCTAAATTTTTTGTGTCACATTCTACTATTTCTTGGTACTCGGTCATTGTAGAGCTCCATGCCACACGCATTTTAAAAACTACATCGCTAGACTTTTAAGTTGCAATTGCAACTTTGTTTATTAACAAAGTTCGAACAGTCAATTTGCAAAATGGTTCAGAAATTAGGACGATACTATTCAAAAGGGAAATTCACCTTAGTGGAGGTTTTGCCGGAAAATCTTTTAGACTGAGCAGCCAAGTGGTCGAAAACTTGGAAAAACGCTGACTGCCCCAACTCTGTGCAGTTTTGCCAATAAAAAATGGCCAAATCCCATGCTCTCGCTCTCCACTCTTGGAACTTCTTGTCAATGTCACCTTCATTCTTTGATACATATGGCCGCAACACAGTATTATAAACATGGCCCGTCCCCTGCATTAAGCAACATTTATATCATCTAATTGGAGATCAAACATGACTTACATCTTCCTAAGTAAATGAAAATAATTTAAAAGTCAAAAAACAAACAAAAAAAGTGTTAAGAAAATGAGTATGTTAAAGGATCCAAAGAAGCATGGTTATGCTCTTACCTTAGTTGTGGGATACCACAAGTAGATAAAGAGCGCAAGCTTCATCTCTCCATACAGTGGCAGCCTTCATAAAGATTCGGCGTTAATTTATTGCACAAATATAAACCAAAATTCAACAATAAACAAAATGGTTAAAAAGTGAAGCACTCACCATCCAATAAGTACATCTGCAAACTTTTCTAGTACTGTAAAAAGTGCTACAATGATCCTGCAAATTGATGATGCACAAAGACATGCATCAGAGGTACTAACACTGAAATCCAACAATGACATGATAATTCAACATGAATTTGCGGCAATATATCATCCTCATGCCACATTTTCCCTATAAAATCAGGTTCTTTTCTTAGTCTTAACTCCATTTTGTAAGAAAGAGGACACCTATTTAGCTTATGATGGGGGTGATTTCATATACCGTACACCGGTATCTTATGATATGTATAACTTGTACAGGGCCTAACATGCTACACAAGTTCATAATGGTGCACATGCTTCGGTTCTCAGTTTGCTGTACTTTTCTAGGTATTGACCTTCCTTTGGATATTACCAAAGAATATCCCTTTCTTGGCGTAGACTCAAAGACTTATTTTTTTAATTCTTAATCCTTATTATTAAAGGTATGCCCATTTCTTCTACATTATAACCATCCTTGCCATTATCCCATATCTTCAAAATTGTTATGTAATCTTAGTGCCGTAAGTTATAACAATCACACAATCAATCAAAAGCCAAATAGGATCATTTAAGAACTATATTGCCAAAGAAGGGGAAGGTGGATTCGTGTACCAGTATTGACACCAGAAGCGAAGTTCCTCATTGTCAACTCGGTTTCTTTCAACAGTTTTATAACATTCAAATCCAGGATATGCATATCCCAGAAGCAATCTAAAATCCAAAATGATAGAAGATTATTAGATAACAGAATAATCCCTCGAACATATAGAGAAGAATCATAAATTGAAACAAGAAGAAAAAAGTATAAACTTACATAAGACATCGAGTAATGAAATCTCCTAACATTTCCAATTCTTACTGCATCAACAACAACCGTGTAACTATGAAATCGAAGCAAGCTTCCCATCAAATAAGGAAAAAACATGAGAAATATTTGCTCAGCATTTACCTGTTGTTTTACGAGAATCCAATCAACCAACGACTGGGTTCTGAGTCCCACGTTTGACTGAGTCAGAGGCACCCAAAGTTCAAACCGCTGGCAAGTTGAGACTTTCAAACAGAACGATGAAGAACCTTTGAGAATAGAGGCAACAAAAACGTCGAGTATATATATATATATGTGTAGAAACGCAATGATATAGACGAAACTATCACAAAAATGTTGTTTTCTTCGACTTTTCTTAATATTCGAAAATAGGAAACTCAGAGGAAAGATAAAGGTTAAGCGGGATTTCTTGCAACACGCTTCTCTTTAATTTTATAGACGCAACTCTCAGCGATTCTTCTAAAACGGATTCATCTTTTGACAGTTAGGCATACATATTTTCTTCAAAAAGTTGTTTTTTTAAAGAATAAAAAGACTACTTTTTGAAAAAAAAAATTATTTGGATGTCTGCTTTTAAAAAAACAAAAGTCATAAAAAAAAGTCAAAAATCTACTTTTTTTCGGAAGCTAAAAATTTTAGCTTTTAAAAAAACAGAAGTCAGACGTTTAATATTTTTAAAAAAATCTAAATAACTATAACTTTGATAAAAAATACTTTTAAGATAAGAAAGTGATAAAAATGACTTTTTTAAAAAGTTAATACAAACGCACCCTAAGTCCATTTGGCAACTCTAGGTGTTTCCTTAATATTTACGTTAATCAGAGTAAAATATTTGTATTAAAAAAAACAAAAAGATTAGTTAATGCTTAGTTATGCATAATCCAATGAGTAATGGTCTTGTTCATGAATGACGGTTGTTGAGCCAACAAAATATAATTTATAACAAAATTGGTCACCGGTTCTTGTCCTACCGTGTTCGTCATTGCTCACCATTGATACAAATTAATTTTCAATGATATGTTAACCAATTCCATGTCACTAAAACAAAAAATAAAACAAAAATGAAAGTCATTGAGAGTGGGTTAGTAGTAAGAGAATAGTATGTATGAAATTATTGATTCATATTTCAATGCATCATTATATATATATTAAAAAAAAAAAAAACTAGAGAAGAATGAGGAATATGGCAGTTGAAGGATATATCAGAGCATTAAGCTTTTGATAGATATATCAGCTGTCAAAATCCTCTGCCATGTGAGTAGTATTCTCGTTTCTGATTAATTTTATAATTTTAGATTAATCAATTGATGGCTATGAGTCATGCCTCTTAATGCCCTGGGTTTTTTTTTTTAGCGTTTTGTATTTATTATAAAAATATACACCTGCTTTTTTAGAGAGAAATTATAACCAATTATAAGCTCATATTAGATTATTAATTTGACTTTTAGATTATCAATGAATTGCAATTAACTATTAATCATATTATCTTTTGCACTAAATATTATTCATATTAATTATTATTAGTAAGGCCGTGCAAAATAATTGAATTGAACTGAACAGAATTGAATCAAATTAAAATGCATTTTTTTAATCAATTTCAAGAACCGAACTGATTTTATAAATCGAATCTAACTAAAAGAGTCTGTTCAGAATTGGTTTGCAAAATTGAACCGATTATCAATTATAAACTACTTTTAAAACATGAACCAATTCGGAAAAATTATAACCGATTCAGATTAAATAAAACAGTTCGATTCTTCTAAGGGAAAAATTATACTTAGTATCTTTCTTTTTTTACTATCAAATTTTAACGATTGATTTCCGTCAATTTAACAGTTATAATTTATTGAAATTTATTAATTAATTAATAAGTGTGACCCAATAAATTATAACCGTTAATTGACGAAAATCAACGGTTAAAATTTAGTAGTAAGAGATAATAAAAAAAAAGTAATAAGTATAGGCTCCCCTTTATTTAATCAGACTAATTCGATTTGATTAGGAAAAAATCCGGTTTAGGTAAAACTATGAACATTCTTAATTATTAGACTTTATATTTAACTATAAAATACCTACGGATTAATTCACCGTTTGACAGGTTCTTTCTTAATTTCTCTTTTCTTTAAAATTAGAAGTTTAACAAAATATATTTTTATAAAAACTATCATAACAATTTTTTTTCATAATAAGTGAAAAAAGAAAAAGTTAAAAGCTCCTTAGAAAGAACTTGTTTTAAGATATATTCAATTTTTTAGAATCTTCATATTTATTTTCAGTTATATCTTTATTTTAAAATTATATTTCTAATTTTACCTTCTATTCTAATAACAAATCATTTTATCTTAATTAAATTTTAGACAATGAGATATTAAAATTCAAACAACAAAAAATATAAGAACTAATATCTAAACTCTAAAAAAACGATAATAGCCAAAAGCAAACTAGTGAAATCTTATCAGAATATTTTTTAAGCGGTACTTTTTTTTTGCAATATATTGAACTTTTTCCTTATTAAGATTTATTTATAAGTGTTGCACAAAACTCAAAAATTATAAAGAATCAGAAAATAGATCAGATTGTGCATAGCGTTTAGTTGAGATATGTCTTGGCTTGCACTCATCCTTTGACTTGATCCTTGAGCTTCGGAAAAGCAATGCTTATACGATTAGATAATAAAGTTAGCTAAGTAATTTCAAAACGGAAAGCAAGCCTGGGAAATTTCTACTGCGTGTGAAATCAGTCGGAATATTGGTGATGTCATGAGATGAACAAAGTTATGAAAGTTCTCTTTTATTAAGTAACTGCATCGAAGTTAGCGAACCTTCATCAACTCCAAGACGTCAACCAGAAATTGGCTTATTATAAATTTTCATTGTAGATGAAAGTTTTTTTACAAGTGAAAATGACTTATGTACACTAATAGTAAAAATAAAACGGGGTTAGTGTCACGTATGGTCAACTTTAGCTATTAATATAAAATTTAATAATTAAGATTAGCTCCTATTTCTATAGGATCGCGGATTCACGGCAAGGGACAATTTGACTTCCTTATATATATATTGGCATGAGCATATATATAAAGAAAAAAAGTGTCATGAGTATATATATAAAGGAAAAAGAAGTGGCATGAGTATACATAAGGTAGAATATTTTAACACTTATGTCAAATTTTAAAATTTTGATGTCAAATTTTAATTGTTGATTTTTGTTAATCAACGATTATAATTTTCATCAATCAAAGTTATTAATTAATTATTAATTCTCAGTAAATAATATCTGTTGATTGACGAAAATCAAGTATTAAGATTTGATGTTAAATTTTAAAATTTGACAACGGTATCAAATTTTAAAATTTGACACTGATACCTAAAGATTTTATCATATATATGTGTGTGTGTTAGAAATTAAAATATTATATGTATTTATTACATTCTTATCTGTAATTATTTGTTTTCTTATTTTAGGATTTGGGTTAGGTTTGAACTTTTTTGGACTTAGCCCATTAGGTCATTTAACCTCTATAAATAGAGAACTCTCTTGTACAGTTATACACACAATATACAATATTCATATTTCCATATTCTTAAGTTGGTACCAAAGCTTGTGTTTTGGAAAACCTAGATTCCGCATAAAAATCTTGTCGTGTGTTATTCCGACAAGTCATTGTGCGACTCCTTGTTTCCCTATTATTCCCTGGATGCCTCTTTCATTTGTTTGCAAGTTTACATTTGATTTGTGATGGAGAGCTCAAGTAATAAGAATAAAAACACTACTGGCGTTATCTTCTGTACTATCCCATCCATTACAACAATAAAACTAACCGGATTTGCTACTTACAAGACTTGGTCTACCTCCGTAAAGATCTGGTTTGCTAGTCAGGGACACGAGAAATATCTCACGACTAAGTTTGCTAATATTCCCAAGGATCAAAAATCTAATTGGGAAATGATTAATGAACAGCTCCTGAGCATCCTTTGGCAATCCATTGATCCAACAATTATAAATATTTTTATCTCCTTTGAGACCTGCTATGACGTATGGGAGGAAGCCAAAAGCCTCTACACCAACGACATTCCGCAACTTTACTATATTGTTTCTCAAATAATGGAATTGTGCAAATCACCAGATGCTCGAATGGAGGCTTATATTGGTAAGATCCGTTTCTTGATGCAGGAATTCTTAGTTATGTTACCTCAGCTGCAGATGCCTCTGAGTACAAGAAGCAGGTGGAGCATTTCTTTATGGCTGTAACCCTTTTCGGTCTTCCAGAGGAGTTAGAAAGTGTTCGTGAGAATATTCTAACCAGAGCTGGGACTCCTAGCCTATCACAGACTTTCCAGCGCCTCCTGAATCTTAAAGATAAAGCAACACCGACACCTGTTCATATGCCAGCCACTTATTCAACTGCCTTTATTTCTCGTGCCAATGATTCCAATTGGAACAGTGGACACGATCACGGACGTGGTCGTGGACAGAGGCCTCGTTGCAACTATTGCCAGAACCTTGGACACATTGAAAAGCGTTGCTACAGGAAGTACCCTCACCTGAAGCCACCAACTGCCAACTTTACTCAGACCAATGTTGTGCCACGTATTACTGGATTAGTAACCATTTCAAGTGCAGATTATGAGGCTCTTCTTAAAAGGGTTTATTCCCAGACTCCTGCTCAATATACTGGTAATCATGTTGCTTGTTTTTCTCAATCATCACTTGGACCCTGGATAATAGACTCAGGTGCTACTGATCATCTCTGCGGTAATAAAGATCTTTTCACCTCACTTACTGATTCTAATAAGCTACCCTCTGTTATTATTGCTGACGGCACCAAGGCATCTGTTCGTGGTATTGGACAATCCAATCAAACTCCCTATTTGACCTTGACCTCTATTTATTATATACCTGACATTCCCTTTAATTTAATCTCTGTTAGCCAGTTGATTTATTTTCTTTCATGCAATGTTACCTTCTCTGACCAATCTATCTCTATGCAGGATCTGGGTACGGGGAAGATGATTGGAGCGGGTCGTGAGTCACAAGGTCTCTACTATTTGACCGCGCCTCATTCTCCAGTGGCGTGCTCTCTCACGGATTCTCCTGAACTAATCCACAATCGTTTGGGTCATTAAAGTCTCTCCAAGTTTCAACATATGGTTCTTTTTTTGTCTAGTCTTCAGTCTTTAAATTGTCAGTCTTGTCAACAAAAAAAGCACACTCGCTCTTCCTTTGCTAATAGAGTTAATAAAAGAGCTGATGCTCCATTTTCTATTGTTCATTATGATATTTGAAATTCAAGTTGAACTATGTCTGTTTTGAATTTTTAGTATTTTGTGACTTTTATTGATGATTTTTCTCGTTGTATTTGAGTTTATTTAATGAAAAATCTTTTTCAATTATTTTCTATCTATCGAAAAAAATCTATGCTGAGATTAATACTCAATTAAGTGCTTCTATTTGAGTTTTACACAGTGATAATGCAAAAGAGTATGTGTCTCTTGAATTTGCTGCTTTCTTAGAGAAACATGAGACGTTACACCAGACCGCCTCTCTTCACACTCCATAACAAAATGGAGTGGCCGAACGGAAAAATAGATATCTGGTTGAAACTACGCGTATCCTATGTTCCACTCCATTTTTGGGCAAATGCTATTATCACTTATTTTTTCTCATCAATCACATGTCGTCTTCGTGCTTAATAATTTTATCTCGTATAACATGAGAAACATTAATCCCTAAGTTATATTTAGATTCTTTTACTTTAAATATTTTAGAACCATTTTGTTACCGTTAAATTAAAATTAAATTTAAAGCTCTTATTTAATATTATTTTATAATTGTTGATTTAATGGTATGAAAAATAGTTATATAATTTTTTTAAGTATAATCCCCCCTTTTTACAACCATTTGATTTCTGTATATCTAACGATTGTGATTTATTAAATTTTAATAATTAATTAATGAGTGTGACCTAATAAAGCAGAATCGTTAGATTCACATAAGCTAATGGTCAAGATTAGATTTAGTGTAAGACTTCTTATTCTTACACTAATGTAAGTTGATCCTGCCCTTATATATAGAGAAAATAAGTTATAGGGATTAATATTTTTTATATTGTATGAGATAATTTTATCTCCTACACACACAAAAGTGCGTGAGACCGGAGGGGGGGCTTAGATGGGAAGTTGGTGATGGTAGGACTGTTTCCTTTTGGCAGGATAATTGGCTCACTTTGGCGCAGGCTCTTCGTGAGCTAGTCACATCTCCGAATCTGGATGTTAATGATGTCATGTGTGTTGCTGATATGGTTAACTCTAATGGAGATTGGAATTATGATTCTTTAGGCCTTTGGTTCCCGAGAGATGTCATTGATATTTTTCACGGGACATTAACTCCATGTGTAAATGATGGTCCTGACAGCAAGTATTGGGATCTTGATGGTGAGAACACCATAACAGTAAGGGCGATCTATAAGGCTCTTGTTGGCCAAGAGTTAATCTCGGGTTTGGCTGATGGTAGATGGCAGTGGGTGTGGGATTGGAATGGTCCTTAAAGAATCAAGTTGTTTATGTGGAAGGTTTGCCACAAAAAGCTCCTCACTCGAAGTAGGACTGCTCTTTGGGGGACTGGCACTGAATCGTGTCCTATTTGTAGGGAGGAGAGTGAAACCTTGTTACATGCGATTCGGGACTGTCATGAGGCTAAGTCCGTTTGGTCTCATTTTGTGCCTTCGGACAAGTTTGCAAACTTATTCTTTGGTGATGTTGATCATTGGTTATCGGTTAATATGGACATGGATAAGCATGGGATTACGAATGGTTGGAGGAATTTGATTTTTGTTATTTGTTGGAAAAATTGGAAATGGCGTAATGATTTGGTGCATGGCTCGACTTTTCCTTGCTTAAATGTGAGGAAATGGATTATTTGCAGCTCTGTGTGGGACATTAACAATGCTTTAGCTAGTGCTCAGGAGAGGCTTCCAGTAAAGTTTTCAATGAAGATGGACATTACTTGGCAATATCCAACAGACGGGTAAGTAAAAATTAACATAGATGGTGCAGCTAGAGGTAATCCTGGCGTAGCTGCTTGTGGGGGTTTGATTCGTAATTCTCAAGGGAGATGGCTGGGGGGTTTTGCTTACAAATTGGGGGTTTGCTCTTCTTTTAAGGCTGAGCTCTGGGGTGTTCTTCATGGTTTAGAGCTAGCTTGGAACGAAGGATTTCGTAATATAATCATTGGGAGTGATTCATCTAGTGTGATCACTGTGCTCACCAAGTCTGGTGTAGCAGTCCGTGAGTGTCATCTAATTGCTCGTATACGGACATGGATCAATAGGAGTTGGTCAGTTACTTTGATGCATACTTATAGAGAAGGAAACGTCTGTGCTGATTGGTTGACGAATTTTATTCTGGATTCGGATGATTCCATTACTTATCAGTTTTGGAGGGATCCTCCTCCTCGCATTCTTCATCTTCTCCGTGGTAACTTTACTGGTGTCAGTAGGTCCAGGGAAGTGAGGTGTAGGATTTAGTTTTGGTTTTGGTTGTCTTTGTTGTTCTTTTGGCTTAGGCCTTCTGTTTACCAAAAAAAAAAAAAAAAGTGCGTGAGACCCATGTGAAGAGAAAATAGAGAAAAAAAACATGGATCCCATATAATTTTATGTGTGTATGAAATAATTTTATTTTCTATAACATGAAAAACATTAATCCCTAAGTTATATTTAGTTTTTTTTACTTACAAATATTTTATAACCATTTTATTATCGTTAAATTAAAATTAAATTAAAAAATCTTATTTAATATTATTTATAATTATTGATTTAATGGTAGGAAAAATATTTATATAAAAAAATCAAGTATAATCCCCCTTTCTTATATATATATATATATATTAAAAATTATTTTTTAAACAATAATAAATGGGAAAGGATATTGTAACAACCAACTAGTGTTACTACCAATTAATTTCATCATTAGATCGATTATATTGATCCAACGGTTGTATTTATTTCCATCTTTGTATGGTTATTATTTCCCAAATTTAATACTTTATATTTATTTTCATCTTTGTATGGTTATGATTTCTCATATTATTACATATGGGGAATCATAACTATACAAAGATAGAAATAAATATAACCGTTGGATCAATATAATCGATCTAACGGTGAAATTGATTGGTAGTAACACTAGTTGGTTGTTTCAATATCCTATCCTATAATAAATTGAGATGAATTTAAATTTAAAAGAAGAAAATTTAATAATAATAATAAAAAATTATTTTTCAAGAAATAATAGATAGAGAAAATAAATAACTCTAAAAAAATAAATTCTAATTTAACATAAAGATAGATTCTTTCCATTTCAATTATTTTGCTTACCGATCAACTCATCAAAGTATTAAATTTTCAAGTAAATTGAGTGAATGGTATGGTTTGAATTTTTTAAAATATAATAATGTAAATAGTTGAAATGATAATATTACAAGAAAATATTTTTTTAAGAGTGATAATATGTGAAATAAAATAAATTTTTTTTTATAAACATGTGTTTAATGCAGTAAAAAAACTTGAAAATAAGAATAAAAGAGTATTTCTTTATTTTTTTAAGCGAGTATTTCATTTTTAAAAGTAATAAAAATATACGGTAATTAATAAAACACATTTTCAGATATATTTTTTATTGTTTAATTAATTTTACTATTATGGGAATATCCTTAAATTATTAATTTTTTTTTGGTAGTTTAGACGGCAGACGTCCATCCTTAAATTATTCAGAGTCGGTATTTGTTTAATGAAATTTATGTAAAATTTACTCAATAATATATTAAAAAGAGGTGGACATTGTACTAAAAAGAAAGAAAGAGCGTGCACAATAAAATATTGATATCGTGTTATTGCAAGAGAATGTTTGGTAGTGAGAATGTTTTGAGATTTTCTAAAAAGTGATGATGATAATTCTCTTTATATCTATATTTGATATAATGTTTTCAAAATTTTTTGTTAAAAATCTGATTTTTTCGTGATTTTATTTTGTGTATAATTTTTTTTTCAAAATACTATCTAAAAATATCACAAGGGTGCTATTTTTAAAATTCTATATGTTGAAAAAAATTTATATAGTTTTTGGAACAGTATTAAAATAACTTTAGCACCGTGTTTATGAAAATCATGATTTCGTGGCAAAATTTTTTTTATCCTCAAACAAAGGCACCCAAATGTTTCCACGTTGACTCTTAATTAATTAATTATTTATTGTTGCATCATATGAGGCTATGAGCATTGCATTCAAATGTTTCCACGTTGGACTGTTCGAACTCTCTCACACTCTGTTTTGCTGTCTCCTTGTTCCAGTTCCAGGTACCTTCCCTTCCAATTATTGCTTTGCAGATGCGCATTTCTGTTACATGTTCGATGCTACAGGATATGCGAATTCCATTTATCCTAAATTTTCTTCGATGAGATTTTCGGCTATTTCCATCCCCTAATTTTATACATTATTAAAGAAGTTTCATTCTCACAAATTTGTCTTCCAGGACAAGGTTTAGTGCAAAGTGTTTGAATAAGGACATGGGTGTGGACAATAATTTGCATGCCAAGGCCAGAAGGCGTGCTAATTTTCGATTATGCAATGTGTCAAGGTATGTAATCTCGACTTTGAATCTGATGACAATTTTTATTTTTATTTTTAAATTTAAGTGTCTTTTTTTTATATTTTTTTTTAGTTATACCTCTGAAATATTGGAGATTCAAGCTGATGCTCCAAGTCTGCATGTTGTTTTTGTTCCTGGAAACCCAGGTGTGGCTTAGATTGTTTGTTAGCGTGCTTATGTTTCCATGTTATGTTTTTTTTTAGTTGTGGCTTTTGGTATCTTTGTTTACTGCAGGTGTTGTTTTATTCTACAAGGACTTTGTGGAGTTTCTATATGAGCAGCTTGGGGGAACTGCTTCTGTCACAGGCAAGTGATGGCAGCTCTTTCTTTATGGTTGGTTACTTTTAATAGGGAACACTGATTCACAAATATGCTTACTAGTCATGTTTCTCTTTGACCTATCAGCTATTGGCCATGTCTCTCAATCAAAAAAGGTAAGTTCATTTTTGTTCTGTTTGGTTTGCCGGGATGGGGATAACATGTCTCTTACAGAGTTTTGTTGCTAGGACTGGGAGCATGGACGGTTGTTCACTTTACAAGAACAAATCGATCATAAGGTAATTCAATGCTTACTATTTTGATCTTCACAGATCATTGGGTGGTTCTAGTGTAAGATAGATTGACAAATGGTTTGTTTCGATTGTCATTTACAAGTTGGGGATACTTGCCAAGCTGTGTCCCTCCTTTTGATGTCAACTACAAAAAATTGAATAAATTAAGGAATCAGAATTACTTGAAGTCTTTCATTCTTTGAACTTCTAGTTTATCTATGTTTTGTTGGATGGTGTGGTAACGGTGGCAAGTTGAGTTTTTAAACTTTCAATTCGTATTGTGGTGTAGGCAACTGTTGACCAGAAACAAGAATTATGATCCTAGAGTTATTTCTCCTACTATGTCACAGGCAGTACCACTTTTGGATTAGCATGTTGAGATTTCCTAATGTTCAAAACACATGCATTCCTTTCTTTGTTTTTTAGTTTAAATTTTTCATCCATTTCATTAATTTCCATGCTTTTATGCTTGACATTCTTTGTCCATTCTTGATTTAGATAGATTTACTTTAACAGTGTATTGATGTATAATTATAGTCTTCACTTTCCTTGTGTGTTTGTAGATTGATTTCATCAGAGAGGAACTGCAAAATATTGAGATTCCTATATTACTGGTGGGTTCTTTTATTTCTGCACCTCCAATATTCCTCTCCAGTGTCATGTTTATTTGCAGAGTTGTATGAGCTAAAACATCAAATTGCTACACACTGATCAATATTCCTTATTCTCTGGAAAATGGTAGTCATGTAATAGTACAAGATGCAAACTTTTCCTCCTTGGTTAATGATGGTTGTTAGAGAATAGTATAAACCATTAAAAAGCCTTCACCCACTAGCTTATGCTTTTGGGTTGAATTGGTTCTTTACATGGTATCAGAGGCTCGTGTCCCAAGTTGGATACTCACCGCCCCTCCACTTTCTCTTGTGAAATTTTCTTAACACCGGTAGGTGGGCCTGTGTATTGTCCACCTTTCAAGCTCAGTGGGCTCTCGTGTAAGGGGGCGTGTTAGAGAATAGTATAAACCATTAAAAAATATTCACCCACTAGTTTAAGCTTTTGGGTTGAATTGGTTCTTTACAATGGTGTTTAGACATCTAAAAGTTTGGTGCAAATAACTTCATTTCTTTTGTATTCACCTGCAACATTATATGCACTGCAATGCAGTACACGTTAGAGCAAGTATGTTGACATCTTTTCACACGGAGGTTTTTCAGTTGAGTGTGTTATGCAAGGAGTGGCAGTTAATGTGCAACTTAAAGTAGACAAAGGAGGAGTATTTGGAGTTTCTGATGTGCATGGAGAAATTGATTTAATAGATTGCTGTTAAAGAAAATACATGAAATTATAGTCTGGAGTACTAGTATCATATATCAGGATATCTGGATGCCATTTCTTGCCATCGTCATGACTTTAATCAGGACGATGATTAAATATTGGATGACGTTAGAGATACTAAGTTCAATAATTGTTTGAATGTGTCAGCAAACATCCTTTTATCCTCTAAAAAAAATATTAGATGATTATAGATGAATCAATTAAGTGGGCGAACCTGGAGCAGTGGTAAAGTTGTTTCTTTAGGTCACAGGTTCGAATCCGGAAAATAACCTCTTTGCAATTATGCAAGGGTAAGGCTGCATACATAGCCTCACCCCACCCTCGCTAGTTGGAGTTTAATGGGGAGTGGATTTGATTTTTATAAAAGAATCAATTCAATCTGGATCTTAGCTAAAGTTATTTGCAAGCAGTTTTTGTCTGTGTTTTCGTAACATATATAGCTATTGATTTGGGAAACCAGAAACCATATTGCAAGAAGGTTTAATTAAATTCTTTTACTAAAGATCATGTTATCCAAAAGTTGTGTTGCATATAGAAAAGTTTAATTTCATTAACATGATATGGAATTGTGGTAGCTAATCTAGGATTTTCTCACTAGGTTGGGCACTCTATTGGTTCATACATAGCTATTGAAATGTTCAAGAAGTCTACGGAGAAGGTAATTGGAACTTTGCATATTTAATTAAGGACAAACACATCATGCCACCTGTTCATTACTTCTGATCTTCGTAAATTGTCTGTTTGCATTTCTCCTGGGCACTGTAGGTGAAATATTGTGTTGGCCTTTATCCATTTTTGACATTAAACCCACACTCAGCAACACAGTCAGTTATTGGAAAAATTGCAAAGTAAGTCTCACCCCTCCTCCCAAAGTCAAACCCCTTTGACATGGTTCAAACTCTAATCATTAACTCGTGGGATTCGATTTTCACTTAAAACAATCTTTATAATTTGATCTGATCCTAAATTTGGGTTAAATAAAAAATGGTAATTTTCTATCTATTATTGTTAAATATTCAGCGTCAAAGCTAATTAATGATAATTTTCAATTGAAAATCTTAATGAGTATTTGAAGATTGAAATGACTAATGGTACATGGGGTTTCAGATCCCAAATTCTTTCTTCTGCTCTTAGTTACCTGACAGCATCATTAGGACTGTTGCCTGCCCTGGCTTTAAATTTTATTGTCAGAAAATCCCTTGGGAAGTCATGGTCAGCCAATGCAGTTGAGGCTGCATGCTCTCACTTGTCACAGGTTAGCTTTACTGTTGAAAGAGGGGCTTCAATGTTCGCATTAAACTTGTATACAATTTTTTTTTGTCTTTCTTATTATTGATCCCTATATTTATATTTTGGAGACTAATAGAAAAATATGCACGTTTTATTGATACTGATTTATAGCTTTTTACTGTGTGGTTACATCTGCATCTTTTTTGTATTAACTCTCTTAACTTTTATAACTCACAGTACCATACGATGCGAAATGTCCTCTATATGGCCATGACTGAATTTCGAATGGTAACATTGCTTCCTTTCTTTGAGTATACCTTTCAAATTTTATAAATTATAATTAAACCGTTTACCTTCTTTTTACTATTTAGAACTATTTTTATTTACATATGACATTATTTTATGAATTGGTGTCTGCCAGAACACAATGGCATCATATGATTCATGTAGCCGACCCACCTAGTGGGAAAAGGCTTTAGTTGCTATTGTTATATATGACATTACTTTAGATTCTTGTTACCTAGTTGATAAGTATTAGTCATTTTTTCTTAACAGCTTAAAAATTGATTTGCATTGTCATTCTTAAGAGTTTAAATACAAATTTATCATCCGATCTCCCCCAAATTCTGAAAAACACTTTTACCACTTTCAACAGACTCAAACATTCTTGTATTAATGTGGATGAATATGACATGTCACAGAAAGGTTCAGGGATACACCAATTTCTTGATAAAATGTAAGTTGAAACTGACAATTTAAAAAGATCAAGAAAATCAACTGGGGGCAAGGGCATGTTTCTTCAAAATCGGAGGGGGTAAAAAGATCCACAAATTCTCAATTTCAAATTCAGTGATATGCTCAAAGTTCATTACTGAAGTTTATGAGTAGGATGTTAATATTCTTAGCTGCTTGGTCTGATTAATCTCTAACTTGTACATTCCCCTGTCCTCTAGAGGAGCGAGATCCCCCTTCAATTTTTTTTTTCTTTTTTTGGATTTCTTCATGTTTTGTTGTAGCTATTTTATGAGGATGCGGACCCTCTACTCAACCTTCTTTTATACTGGGATACCAAGCATGCACTTCCTATTTCAAAGTTTGGATAAAATTTTAGTATTGTTTATATTATACAATGTTAAACTACATTGACAATCATGTGCTTACCAGATCATTCTGTGTTAGTTGTCAGAGACTCCAGATTGGGCATTTATAAGGGAAAGGAAGGCTCAATTTGCATTTTTATTCGGTGTTGACGATCACTGGGGCCCACTTCAATTGCTTGAAGAGGTAACATTATTTATTTTAATTACTTTTTTTATCATCTAGAAAGCTTTTGCATCATATTAAGGAATGAAACAAAGAAGATTTGTACCTTAAGAATCCATGTCTAATAGTTCCTCCTTTGGAATGCATGTGTAGGATGTGTTTGAGTTTGTATGTGATATTTGTGGTCCCAAAAATGATGCAATGGAAAGGTTAAATGGATATTCGAAGTTTATTATCAATGTTGACTGTTGAGTGCCCTTCTTTAACATAAATTATGGGAAAGAATTGGGTTAATGTTTTTGTAATAAAGGCAAACATTGCTAGCCATGATCACGGTTCTTCTGTTTCTTTGATAAACTTCCCTGGTAGTTCTCTTTGTTCTTAAGTTTTCTTCCTCATTACGCAGTGTTGAATGATTATTGTGGCTTAATTTATAGTTTCTTCTGGTCACAGATTTCAGACCAGGTTCCAGGTATAGCCACATCCATTGAACGAGAAAACCACACTCATGGTTTCTGTTGCACTGAGGCTGGCTCATTATGGGTGGCTCAGCATGTGGCAAACTTAATCAAGAATCGGACGGCTTGTACAAACCAATGATGTCTGACTCTTGCTATTGGCTTTGTGTTATGTGTTTTTTCTAAGTTATTCACAGAACGGATTGAACCACTGATAAATTTGAAACAATGATAGCTAAAAGTGCATTTGTTCTGATTTTTTTTTTTTTTTTTTTTTTTTTTTTTTTTTACAGTTTTATCATAGCCACGTCTTAAATAAGCTAGTTCAGGATGAACTGCACCTATGTAAATGTTTATTCTTCTCCCCTTGGCTAGTTTTGCCGTACAGGTTTAGTCCCCGTTTGGACGAGCTTTTACCTCTAATTTTTTTTTTTTAAAAATAAAAATCCTTTTGAGAATTTTTAGATGTTTGGATAAGAATTTAAAAAAAAAAACAAAATTTAAAATAAAAGTTAAAATGTTGCTTTTTTTTATAGGCAGTAGTTAGTTGTTTTTGAGAAAAACAGAAATTAAAAGATAATATAATTTTTTTTTTTAGAAAAAATATAATATAAATTTTTAAAATACAATTTTAATCTTATCTTATCGTACTTATTTTATCTTTTCTTATTTCACGATTATGTTATTTTATCTCTTTTTTATTGTAATTTTATATATAAAAGTACTTTTTTTTATTTTAACATCCAAACAACTTTTTTATGTAAAAGTGATTTTCAGATCATACATCCAAACGTAAATTAACTTTACCTTTTTAAAAAATTATATTAAAAAAAATAATGCATAAAAAGTTATTTTTTTAAAACTTATCTAAACGAGTCCTTAATCTTACGCATCCAAATCCGTTCCCGTTCACCTTTTGTCGACCAGCCAATTCCGCTCAATTTTTTTTTAATATACTCCAGGAGAGTCCATTTGGCCCCACAATATAGCCCAAATGCAGTCTCCTGCTTTTCTACATGTATTTAGGGCTAGCCTTGACAAAATCTTAAAATTCATTCAATAATTCATATAAATTAAAGATGTGTTGGATAAGTATTAAACTGGTAAAGATTAATTTATTTTGCAAAAATAAAAAAATAAAAAACCGTAAATTATTACTTTATATAATAAAGATTGACTTTATTAGTAGATTACTTAGGCATTATACTTATTTATATTACGAATTTAGGTTTAGGTAAATTGATTCCAAACCTATCCTCAGCTTGTTCCCGGGCGAGGTGGCGCAAGTTGGTACTCGTGAGTTGGGATTGGTTTGCCAAGTCTGCCCTATACTACCTTACAAACCGTACCCGATGTAATGCTTTAAAGTTAAAGAATAGAAGAGACTTCTATTTCATTAGTTAGATAAGTAACCAGCCTCTATGTTTTAGTGGAAGAATAGTCAGGACCCGAGCTAGGTAAGTATAGGGCTAGGAAGACGAGAAAGATTATATTTATAAACTCTTACAAACTACATTAAGTATGACCGGTCATACTTTAATCAAGAATATATGACCGATCATACTTACTGTAATTTGTAAAATTGTAAACGGATTATTTTTTCGATAAACACAACACTTTAGGCTTTAGCTTTATTTATAAATACTATTATTTGACACCACGTATTGTCAGAATTTTTTTCTTGTAGGCTCTTGTTTACATAGATATATTTTGAATCCAAATTCCTTTGGAATATATGCTTAGTATATTTTAACACAAAAAAACTAATTTGATAGTATTAATTATAATAATGACGAAGACAACATCAATGACAAAGGTAAAATCGGTGATGAGGATAAGCAAAATCGCCATAGCCAATGGGAAAGCTTAATCCAATAAGAGTGAAATCGAGTTTACCAAAATTCACAATTAATTATTGTTCAATTAAATGTCAGTTGTTCCCTATGACTATGAGTGTAGTTTATTCAAAAGTGTAACCTCCGAGAAATTGTTGTTGCTTTGTTCCTCCAAGATTTCAAGTTTGAAACAAGCCTCCAATCAGTCGCGGAGCCAGAATTTAATTTTAGTCGGGGTCAAAAAATTTAACATATCAAATTATCAAAAAAAAATCATAATTACACAAATCTATTAGAAAATAATTTTACTTAAAATTGTCAAAGTAATAGGATTGATGTTATTTTAACAAATAATAGTTATTTATTTAAAATTTAGAATATAATATAAAATAAAATTAGTAAAGAAAATACAAATTATATATACATATATAAAATTTTCATGTGATCTTTGATAACATTATTTCATGTGATATTAATGAAAATTGATTTCATGTGGTCTTTGTGAATAAATTTTTTTTATTTTAATTTGATTTGGACCTACAAACTTTAGTTTGCAACTTGGTAGGCCTTACAAGTCGTATTCGGTTTTTTTTAGTTTTTTATAATATGACAAGCCATAAATCAAGTATTTAATAGGCTAATAGGTCAGTATAGGTTCCAAATATTTTACACAGGCTTAGGCTATCAAAGTCAAAGTTTGACTTAACTTGGCCTATTTATACCCCTAGCCGTGACATGGCTGTGAAGAACATTAACAATTAAAAGAAACATCGAATAATCAACGACAAATATCTAAAATCATTTAAATGACATTGGATCCACATAAATCATTTAATTAGTGTTTAGATATTTTAAAAATTTTAAAAATACAAAAGAAGAAGAAGTTGTTAATGGATATGTATAAGAAATTTTCATACTCCATATGTATACATATATCTTCATTGATTTTTCTCTTTAACAGTTTCCACTAATTAATAACCAAAATTCACATTCTTGTTGTGAAATAAAATACAAATAACACCAATAAACAATCCAATTCCATTACCCCAATAGCAACGTAGCTCTACATTAAAATAATTTTTTTTTAAAAGGTAAGCGTAAAACAACACTACATTTTTTCAAAAGAAATAAAATCAATAACTACAACCAAAAAAAAAAGTTGTTAATAAAATAAAGGGGGCGTGAATTTCACTCATGTTAGAAACACTCAATAGGTCAACTAATCATTTTTGTGATTAAGTTTAGAAGTCTTTCTTTTTTAAAATAATAGGAGTAAGAATAAACAACATAACTGATTAGAATAAAGCAGAAAAAAAAAATATACAAGATAAAAAATAAAAAAGGTAAAACACAAAAATAACCATACTATACATGTTCCTTATTATTTGTTTGCATTTAGATAGTTTGTTGTTGCTTTGTGTTGAGTATTTGATTTTTTATTTAGGTGGTGCTAAATTATAATTTTTACCTTAGTTAATTATAATTCATTATATAATAAGTAAAAAAAAAAAACAACAGGTGCCTCTTGGATGTGGCTACGTCACTGCCTCCAATCCATGGTAGTTAAAATCCCGATTTAAATCTTAGATTTTATGATTTTATGATTTTTTATCCTCCTTCTGATTTTAGGTAAAATCCTGATTTTATCTACCATGCTCCAATCGTAACAAGTTAGGTTGGTGATTAGTGATTTGTTTTTGTTTGGACTTGCTTGCACAAGATATGGCCTCTAACATTGAAATTGGAATATTTTGAAACTATCATGTATATATGGCACTAGAAATTGAAGTTGGAATATTTTGAAACTATCATGTATATATGGCACTGGAAATTGAAATTGCCAAACCTGATGAAGAAAGGTTGCATGCACGTCGAATATTCATAACGAAAACACAACTTGGAATATTTAAGTGTGAAGCGAATGAGGAGAAGGTGACCCAAACAACACACAGCCTTTGTTTTCTTATTCAAGTTTGATGGTCTCCCACAAAGCAAATTAGCAACTATACGCTTTCACAACGCATACTAATTTGTGACAAAAAATATATAAAAGAAACAAAGGAAGTTAAAACCAGAAAACATGTCTTTATAATTAAGAGTTGACAACGGAACACTTCCTCCTAATTTCCCCAGCCGAGCCTGAGAGTACCTCAATGGCTCCCATCCTCTTCATTGACTGCGCAAACTCTGTGAAGAACTTGTTTTGTTTAACCAATTCTTTAACAATGTTTTTGGATTCCTTGGTTGTTAAAAGGGCAGCATCTGATTGGAACAGACCCTTATTCTGGAGAAGGATAGAATAATAATCACTGTCAAAGTTTTCAGAGCTATTAGGATCCATATCTACTGCTGTGGTTGTGTCACTGAGACCCTGGCATTTAGTCTTCAAGAAAGCTGCATAAGTTGGATTCAAAGAAGGATCTTGATCACCTTTTCCGGTGAAGTTGAAAAGCCTGTTACTGAACAAGTTGCAATGGCCTATTCCAATTGTGTGTCCTCCTATATGTATAGCCAATATATATATATAGGTTAACAAATTTGTTTTAATTGCTGATTGTAATAATATTTGAGTAATTCCTTGTTTGCAATTAGTATTTATCAATAATATCATGTATGTGAAACATGAGTTCATAACTTTTTTTTTTTTTTTAATGTACCTGATAATACAACAAGGTCGTGCACTGTAAGCTTTTTATTAGCGAAGCTTTGTTTGAGTTGGGTGAAATTGAAGAAAGGTGCTGGAATATTGGCTAAGACATCACCAATTAAGGATACTGTGCCATCTCTTCTACCGGTGAGCACTTCCCACATAGGTTTGTTAAACTGCAAATATTATCGATATATGCATAAACCAAGATTTTATATATATATATGTGTATGTCAAACTTAAAACAAAACACATGTAAATTCTGCAGTGATATGAACAAAATTTGCTGTATAATCTGCAGGCATATATTACTTAGAAGAATATAATGGTTAACATACTTGGACAGAAACAGCATCCCTAGCTGCCAATGCTACTATATCAGCACAAGATACAACTCCGGGACATTTTGCCTCCACTGCTTCTTTTATGTCATCTATGACATCAAAGCCAGACAAACTTAAATTAGGAATGGCATCCTTCTCCGCTTGGTTATTGGAAGTGGAGTTCAACAAAACCGAGCCATCACAACCCTGAAATATTGTTTGCAACCATGCCACTTACTTATTATGTAGCTCCAAAACAAGTTGCATTGGTAATTTGCATTATTGTAATTAAATTTGAAATGCAAGTGTAAAAATTTATATACCACAAACGGAGAATGTACAAAAATATTCATAAAGATGTAGGAATGTTTACCCTGACAAAACAGTCATGAAAATGCATTCTGATCAACTTGGCTGGCAACTCGGGCCTTGTAGATACATGCTGTTGGATTTTGGTCTGAACAATCTGTTCAGCTTGAGGACAGGTTTTCCGGTAGAAATTCTTCCTTAGGCTTCCTCCTTGAGAATCCCCAAGGAGACAAAACACTACCAAACAAGCCACATGGAAAAATGTTATCTTCATGTTTAAACTCTTTGCCTCACTTACTCTGCAGTAGTCTTAACTAGAGATTGGAATGCTTAGCTACAATGCGGTTGCTCCCTTTTATAGGCATTCCATGTCATTTTTCTAAAGCAAAACATGTTAAGCATTACATACTATATATTAAATGGTGTGAGAGATTAATTTGAAAATAACTTGCCCTTATACCAGGTTCAACCATATATTATTAATAGCAAATTGCACGCGCGGATTGTATTTATCTAGTTGCATTAAGATAATCACCTAGAAAGAGAGGATATAATATAGAAATACAATGTAATATTAAAGTAATTAAATTTTAAAAACTCTTTTCCTGTTTGTTAATGGAACTCTTTTAAGAAAGTCAGTTTGCTGAAATGAGTTGAATATGTAGCTCAATGCTATTGTGGTTAGAATATATGCCAGCACTCTGCACTTATGTTCTTCACTGTCATAGGCTTCGCAGGTCAACCCTCTTTCAGCTTTCTTTTTTAGTTTGACCGAGTATACCACCTCTACCAGCTGGTTGATGATGAATTCGTGTGGTTTATTAGTAAAATTTACATGTTAGTGTCCCTAGGGATGCAAATGTGGAATCTTAAGAACGTAAGAAATTATGGGTCACTCCTCTAAGCATTACCAAACATTTGGACATTACACTGCGATGTGTGAGATACATATCTCCCTTTGGAATTCAAGTGTGAGTACTACATTGATTAGAAATGGATTAAATGAACGTAATATAAGAATCCATAAATTTAATATTTTAAGATTTTTGGTTGAGATATAATGTTTGAGCCCATATTACTAATATACAATTGTTACCTTGCCAGAAAATTGGTGCAAAACATTATTGTAAAAACAATAATATGGGGAACTAATTTCTAAACCTTCATCTCACAGGATGTACATACATTCATAACTTCTGTTTTTGATGGTAGTGCAAATATTTGTATTGTAGGATAACAATGAACAACACAAATATACATAGAACAAAATATAATCTTAGAAAACTAGAAAGTGAAAAAATTAGAGGAAATCAAACCCGAACCCAATATTATATATTGTATTCTTAAGTAATTTTGCCCCCTCAACAGTGTATAAGGTTGGTGGACAAATATCTCCCAAGATGTAACGGATTATCATTATTACCATTGTTTCAACAGTGGTACAATTAGAAGAAATAACAACACAAACACAAAAGGTTGGTGGAGAAATGCCTTCCAGAATGGAATGAGTTACTATTATTTCGACGGTGGTACAATTAGAAAAAACAACAACGTGAACACAACAAATGTTTTATCAATCGCAGAGAAAGACAAAAAATGAGAATTAACTTTGACATAGTTCCGGTAAGAAGTCAGGAAACAAAACGATTTGTGTTTACTGGTATATATAAAGGGTTATATACTTCTTCTGTCACTGCAGATGGGAAAAAGTGTACCAACACTTATTTTCATCAGGATACGCGTCCGGATTCTGATGTGTTTTTTTTTTTTAGGTCAGGATACGACCGTGTATCCTAGTATTAATAATTTGCTGCAACTTTTCTCATCAGCAGTGAAAGGAGAAGCGACGAACCCATATATAAAACATGAATGGTCAGCGGTAACACAACGAAAAGGCGCGATTGTTCCAACTTATTCATAATCACTTATACAGCAACTTCATGTCAAATAGACAGCTGTAGTCATGAAAACTACAAATTGCTATATTTAAATTTGACAAATAATTAAAATGCAGGCTAAAACATTACTAGATTCTTGTTTAATATGTGAAGCGGCAATAATTAAAAATTGTCCAGTAATGATTACGAATTCGATGTTAGAAGATATTCAAATATGATATAAGTTAGGTAACAGTATATAATATTCTGGTTGTTATCGTGAACGAAGGTCAGCGACTGAAGTATTGCAAGGCAGTGACGAAGGATTTAGAAAAATTCAGTAACCGGGTCAACCTTATGTATGTCAAAAGGCATCACAACATCTGATTTATTGTAAAATTGGGCTACCAAGTTTGTCGCATATATATAGCTAGTTCCACGGCACATGTGGTGTCTCAATATAATAGACTAATGATACAGCCACAGTTTCCTTTTCTCAACAAACTCTTAATTATCACTTACTCCAGCACTATTATATAGTATTCATATTTGTGTAAAAATTATCATAACATTTTCTGACCTTATAGTTTCACTTCACATATTAATCCAATGCCTTCAACAATGTGAGACGGTACTCCTTTATAGCCACAACATTCCTTAAATATATATGCAAGATACTCTGAATTTCTTCAGCATGGCTCCTACTTATGTAGATGCCTTATATTGTTTTGGCCTCGGGTGTCTTTATAATTTATTTTCTTAGTAGTTTAGACGTGTGTGCATAAAAATTGTGCCTTAAAATTTTTCTAGGCCTATTTAAATTATTTATTTGTAATAATATTTATATGATTTTTTTTTTAACTTTATATACACATTTTAAATGAAAAAAATGTCATTTGCACCAAAAAATTGTCATGATATTTATTCTGATATGCTAAATAAATTGTTTCAGCATATGAAAAATATTTATAATTGTTATTCGTTATTTTTTATTTTATTAAATAATTTTTGAACTAAATCTTAATTACATTTTCACAATTTTTTCTTATTAAAGACATAATATACTAACCAAAATCTTTATATACTATGATTCCTGAGAATTTTAATACATCTTATGTGAATATGTAAGATAAAAATAAAATAAAAACATATCATCAGCAATATATATATATAGAGGGAGAGATTATACTTACAACCTATTTTCCTTTACAACCTCTTACAATCAATATCTTAACCGTTGATTTTCGTCAATCAACGGTTAAGATTTATTGTGAATTAATAATTATTTAATAAATTTTATTTGCAAAAATCTTAACCGTTGATTGACGGAAATCAACAGTTAAGATATTGGTTGTAAGAATAACCTTCCTCATATATATATATATATATATATATATATATATATATATATATATATATATATAGTCTTTCTTTTCTCATGTCACATGAGATAACATCTCTCATGCTATAGACACAACAAGTGATAGGTCCCACTACTTATTAAAAAAATTAAAATTAAAAAAAAGATAGCACGAATTTTGATATCTCACAACATGAGAAAGCAATCTCCAACAACATAAGAAAATAATTTCCCATATATATACACACACTTTTTTGGTTGAAAGGAAATTCCACTGCCGAGTTGGGTCTTCAAAAAATTCACTTGGAGCCGAAGAAAGGACCATAGGGGATGAGAAAGGAATAGAATAGAACAGAATGCACTGCAATATTAAAAGTCACATTATCACATATCTAACCGCTATACCAATAAAGTCTTCCCATGATGTTCACCAAAAAAAAAAAAGTCGTCTCATGATGACTTATTTAAACATTTTGACCATTAGAATTTGCAAAGTCAAAATCAAAATAAATTTATAAATATGTTAAAAAATAGCTTTTTTAGGATATTTTATTAATATATATTTTCATAATGATATATAATCTTGTTTAAATTTATTTAAGAACACTTTTTGACTATTTTAAAAAATAAAAAACATAAAAGGTTAGAAAAAGATGAAAATTCAAAAAATATATAAATAAAAGAAATAAAAAGTAATTTTCATTAAAAATAATAATAAAAAATAAAGGTTAAAATGTAACAAATTGTTATGTGGTAATAATAAAAATAAAAATAAATTATTATATATAGGTTGAGTTCTTTCTCTTCAGATAACCTCTTATTGTACTCTATTTTTTCTTACTCAAATTATTAATTACTTTCAAATTTTTTACAATAAAATTTTGTCTTTCTTCCCAAATCTCAGCCGCTTAAATTCTCAAACAATTACTTTAATTTTTTGTATTTGAATTTCTTTTTTCTTTAATTTCAATTACTTATATTTTCAAATTAATTTGTTTTATTTTATTTTTATATCAATATTTGTTCTTTCTTCCAAAATCTCAAGCTACTCTATTCCTATATATATTAAATTAAAGTATATTATATTGAGATTGATTTAGTCTTTTAGTCTATTTTTCTTTAAAAACTGACATATGTCATTCTTAAATTCCCTTCTTTTAAATATAATTTTTTAAGTTAATCGTGCATTTTTTTTATTTGTTAATCTATATCTTTATATTCTATTTAAATCAATTATACATGTATCTCTTTATAATTTTAAAGATTTTTTAATTTTTCTTTTAATTTATACTTTTTAAATTATATCTAAATTTAAAATACTCATTCTTCCTAGTTATTTGCATATTCCCAATAACTGATTCATCGGGCTAGTAGGCCTAGGTGTGCATGGCAACCATTTTATTCCCTGGCATTGTTTCTGAAAAGAAATAATTATTTTCTATTTCTGTGCCTTGGAACAGTTTCTGAGAAAAAAACGTGTTTGATAACATGTTCTATTTTTATTCCGAGAATGAGAATTTTGTTTGATAAGACATTTTATTTTTTATTCTGAGAATCAAAATTACGTATAAATCTATTTCTTTACTTTTTGTTTACAAATTTCATCACTGGTATAAAATAACGAATTGCAATAGATTTTAATTAAAATGACAACATTTCATATTTAAAAAAATTATCTAAAAATTTATAATATTTTATTGTATAATTTTTTTTACAACAAATGCTAAAAAAGTTATGGATTTGAAATATAGAGGAGATAAAAAACAATACTTTAATTGCCCCTTTAAGCGAAGCCCAACCCTACTAATTAGTTAGTCCACGTCCCATATGAAACAAATCAGAATTATAATAATGGGAAGATTCATATGCAATTATGCAGAATACTGGAAAGGTATCAGCAAAGCAAGGACAGAGAGAAAGAAGAGAAATGATGAGAAGGAAATGAACTCGCATTGAATGATTGTTCTAGAGGAGTATATACAGGAAATGTCACAATTAAATCATGGCTAAGTAAGAGACTGAATCAAGAACAAACTTACATTGACGTGCAAGTGGGAACGCGAAAGAGAGAGGGAAGGAGACGAAAGAACTTCCGCGATGAAGGATATAATACCCCAAACTTAAGTATTTAATTGATTAATTTTAATTAAATAATTAAGCATGTTTTAGTGAGTAAAATTAAGTATAAGGCTTAATTAAATGAATCTCAGTCACTTTGGAGTTAAAAAGTATACTCAGTGAAAATTAAGGGGTATAAATGGGTACTGATGAAAGTACCCAAAATATAAAAATAAAAATAGTAATATTCCTAGAATAATATTCCAGACTTTTGGGTAAAGTTTGGTAATTAATGGAGTTGAATAGATAGACGAACCAATACCCGCTTAAAGTCACTTAACATAAGTTAAGTGACCAAAGCTACTAAAAGAGCCCCATTTTCCCACCCAACCCGTCGAGCAAACAGAGGAGAAGAAGAAGAAGAAGAAGAAGAAGAGAGAGAGGAGGGAGGAAACCTTGACCGTTTTGAGTGATTCAAAAGCCTAAATCGCTTAGAATCTCGCCTTCTTTCATAATCCAAGCTTAGTTCTGAGTGGGGAGCATTGTGGAGAGGGATATTGCCTCTCAAAAATTCGGCCCTTTGGGAGATTTTGGGGTTTTGGGAGTTTCTACCTCCATGGAAGCTTGAGGAACACTCATTCCTCTATTGTGTGATCATTGGTGGTAAGTTTCCACTCTCTTTCACATGATTCTTGGAGATTTGCATGAGTTTAGGGTTAATGAATAGTGTTTTAGGGTTTTTATGAAATGTTGAGTAGATTGGCTATGTTCAAGGAAGAATGAGGCTTAGAGTATGTTGTGAAAAATGCTATGAATGTCATTTAATCGGTAGAAATGAGTTTATAGTGTTATTTTAGTATGCTTTGATGTTTGGAGAAATCTAGGCTTGGAACTATGGATTTCCTTGCATTGTTAGCACTGTTTGATTGTATTCCTTGTGTTGATAGGATTGAGGCAATAGGACCAAGTGGAGTGACCAACCCTTGGGGTTGTGTGCAATTGAGGAAAGCTCAAGAGCAAGGTAAACCTTTGGACCTTGTGGTTGATCCCATTGAGTGTTCCACCATACTCCATTGAGGAGAAATGGTTTATGAGATGTGATATGTAATTATGATAGTAATTGTATGCTCATGCATTGATTCATGCATTGATACATGTTATGATTGATTGATGATTATTAGTTGATGTTTGATTGTTTAAGAGTAATTGAGGAATGGTTATAGAAGTAGCAATAATGAATGAGGTAAGGGTTGAGGATTGTGATTGAGGTTATGAGTGATAGTATTATGATGAGGATAATTGGTAGGAACTTCCCTTGGAAACAGCCCTATGTGGATCTCCATGTGGTTAGAGCCTAAGAGGAACAGCCCTATGTGGATCCCTCTTGGAGGTTCCTAGATTGAGGAAAGGACTTCCCTTGGAAACAGCCCTATGTGGATCTCCATGTGGTAAGAGCCTAAGAGAAACAGCCCTTAGTGGATCTCTCTTGGAAGTCCATGTGATGCTTGCTGATAAGAATGTGTTAAGCTATTATGATTATGTGTACATCGAAAGTGAACCTTAGGGTGGAGTGATCTCCAAGGACCTCTGGTTTACTGTGATATATTCGTATATCTCACCCCGTGTTATGGGGACCCCCTTTCAGGTAAGGAAGCTGCAGGAGCCTCTGATGGCAAGTGGCCTTATTTGCAGTAGATCATGCATGAAGAAAATGATGTTTTGAGATCATACATGTTATTTTGTAGATTTACATGTATAGGATTGATCATTGATAGCATTGACGTATGTATATCTCGTTATATTTGATGGACATAGCCTATGATCATGCCATTGGATATCTCTTTTGTTGATGAGAGCCAAGGGATGGTCATAGCCTTTTGTAGCTAAGTTCCCCGTTATGTAATTAAACTTGTGTAATGTTATTTACTTCAAGGTTATGAATGCATGATGAATATTGAAAATGTTGAGCTGAATTGTCTATTAGGAGCTAAGCTGTTAGATTGGGAAACGTGGAGAAAACAAAGGTTATGCTGCCCAATTTCCGTTAAATCAATGATGAGAGGATGAGAGTTAAGCAATGACATAGGGATATCGCAAGCTTGTTAAATAGGTTGTAAAATGTGTAGGATTGATTCCCCAAGAAAGATACATGAAAAATATGAGTATAGGAAATTGCCCAGAAGAGGGGGCTTAAGCCTGCAAATGGAGGCTTAAGCCTGCTCAGGGGGCTTAAGCGCCCTGATGCACCTGTGAAGACCAAAAGCTTTCTGCCGCCTGGGGCTTTAGCGCCCAAAATGGGGGCTTAAGCGCCCAGGTAGCGCGCTTAAGCGCCCTGGGTGGCCAAAAAATGTGAATTCCCTCTGTCTGTGGGCGCTTAAGCGCCCTTCCCGCGTAGTTTTTCAGCATACACCTGAGTTAGCAAAATTGTCATAACTTGAGCTACAAAGCTCCAAATGAGGAGCGGTTTGAAACCACGCGTAGCTAACGAAGATATCTACAATATAGTAGAAGTTGGAAAATAAATAAGAAGTAAATTAATGGTTTAAAAATAGAATAAGAACATGATGTTAAGCTTGGTTTATCTGATTCCGCAAAGTAATATGGTTATGATCACGCAATTGGGCATTTGAAGTTCGGTATGTTTTAAAATGAAAAATTTATCCGGATTTTAATTGAACCCATGTGATTGTAACTGCGCTTAATATCATAATGCGATGTTAACAAACCGGTTCTAGAACGGGGTGTTACAAAGGAGGGTTGTGGTCTGCTGATATGTTGAAGGCTCATGGTTTGGTGTTGATGTGTGAGGGGTATGAAGAAGCGAGAGAGCGAGAAAAAACTGATTCTATTTTTTTTTTCGAGAATGAGAAAAACAGAAATTTATTGATTCTTTTTTTTTTTGTTTCTCGACACAAAAATTAAACCGGTTCATCCGGGAAAATTAAAAATAAACCGGTTTTACCAAACAAGTTTCTCATCCATTTTTATTCCCGGAAACAGAAATTAAAAAAAAAACTCATTTCGAGAAGGTTGTCATGCACACTCCTAATATTCGAAAATTGTAATATAAGTGAACAGTTATTTATGTTAGTTCTAATTTATAGTTAGGTCTCAATGGCAGAAACTGGTTCACGGCGGGAAAAAAAAGCTAAACTGCTTTAATTGGAGTCAAATAAAAAAAATTGTTTGAAGAGTTTAATTATTTTTTTCCCAAACAAAAAATAGTAAAAAACATACAAAATCAAAATTTTAAACAAACTTGGAGCAGGGTCCATGGCCCCTTCAAGCAACAGGACTACAGGAGGACTCGTCCTGTTGGGCCTATACTTAATTCGAATAAACGAACTTCTCCGTTATACAAATTCTAAACATTCAACTAAGTGCATATACAAGTTTTTGACTTAATGATGTTAGGTACCATACATGCAAATTCTGTAAGTAGGTTTTATCAAGTTATAACTAAGGGAAATATAATTGATAATTGATGTTTTAACTTGATAAAAATAACTAATTTATATATATATATATATATATATATATATATATATATATATTAATTCAACATTGATCTGATCACTTACCACAAATTAGATAAACTAGGCATGCAAGTATAAATTTAGTAGGTTTATATTTATAAGTTTTTTATTTACTAACTATAATATATACAACTATATAGGGGTGTGCGAAAAAACTGGTTCACTTGCTCTGCCCTTGATCCGACCAATAAATACCCATATTTTTTGAACTGGTTTAAATACTGACCCACTTTTATTTGGGTCAGTTTTAGACCTGACTCGTTTTAAAATTTGACCCACTGACCCATACCCATTATGAGAAAAAAAAATCACAATTACATTAAAAGAAAAGTTTTAACGTAAAACAATTACGTCAAAATTTTTTATGGAAAATATTTTCATAAAAATTTTCGCAAAAATTTGTGACTAAAAACATATCGGTAAAAAAATTTGACGGAATATTTTTTTTGTCAAATTTTTTTACGGAATCTAAATTTCGTCAAAATATTTCACAAAAAAATATATCCATAAAAACTTTCGACGAAACACATTTTCATCGAAATTCTTTGACGGAAAAAAATTTCATCAAAATTCTTTACAGATTTCAAATTTCGGCGAAAGCTTTCGACAGAAACATTTTCGTTAAACTTTTTGAAAAAAAAAAAAATTTCGTCGAAACTTTTAGCGAAACACATTTCTATCAAAATTTTTCCCCTAAATATTTTTGTCAAGTTTTTTGATAAAGAATATATCCATCAAAATTTTTAACGAAACACATTTCTGTAAAAAAAATTCGTAAATTTTTTTGACAAAACTATTTCGATAAGAAATTTTGACAGAAAAATATTTTGTCTAAATTCTTTAGAGAATCTAATTTTCGTCGAAAGTTTCAAATGAAACATTTTCCTCAAAACAATTTCCATTGAAAATTTTGACGAAAAACATTTTCATAAAAAAAATTTTGACGGCAAAAAATTTCATTAAAATTCTTTACAGATTTCAAATTTCGGCGAAAGTTTTCGACGGAAATATTTTCGTAATCAAAAAATTTTGACGGCAAAAAATTTTGACGCCAAAAAATTTCGTCAAAATTCTTTACAGATTTCAAATTTTGGCGAAAGTTTTCGACGGAAACATTTTCGTCATCAAAAAATTTTGACGGCAAAAAATATCAACGACAAAAAAATTCATCAAAATTCTTTACAGATTTCAAATTTCGGCGAAAGTTTTCGACGAAAATATTTTCTTCTTCAAAAAATTTTGACGGCAAAAAAATTCATCAAAATTCTTTACAGATTTCAAATTTTGGCGGAATTTTTCGACGGAAACATTTTCGTTATCAAAAAATTTTGACGGCAAAAAATTCAACAAAATTCTTTATAGATTTCAAATTTCGGCAAAAGTTTTCGACAAAAAAATTTCCGTCGAAATTTTTAGCGAAACACATTTCCATCGAAAATTTTCAACTAAATATTTTCGACAAGTTTTTTGATAAAAAATTTCCATCAAAATTTTCAACGAAACACATTTCTATAAAAAATTTCCGTAAATTTTTTTGACAAAAAAAACTTTTTGACGAAAAAAATATTATGTCAAAATTCTTTAGAGAATCTAGATTTCGTTGAAAGTTTCAAATGAAACATTTCCCTCGAAATAATTTCCGTCAAAATTTTCATCAGAACACATTCCCATCGAAATTTTGAACGAAAAACATTCTGTCAAAATTTTTGACAAAATTCTTTTTTTCGTTTAAAACTTTTGATGGAAGAAATCATTTTCGTCAAAACTTTTGACGGAAACTAAATTTCAATAGAAAAATTTTTGTTTGTAAAAATTTTGACGAAAAAATAATTTTGTGACGAAATTTTCGTCTTTTGCAACGTAAAAATTTTGACAAAATTTTGTTAGAAAACCAAGTCAAAAACGGGTCAGGTCAGATTTGACCCAGTTCAGAAACCAACTCAGACTCACTTCAGAAACCAAGTCAGGTCAGATCCAAACTGGTTCTGAACTAGTTCAACAAAATCTAATACAAGTCAAACCTGGCTTGAATCAAATTAAAGCGGGTCGGGTCAAAATACCTGACCTATAAAAACTAAATTGGGTCAAGTCGGACAAAAACCTGACCCGACCTAACATATGCACAACCCTACTACTATATATCAAGATACTACCTTTTTCGCAACTTTTTTTTATCTTCGACAGGGTTGTAACGGATACGTTAATTAGTGCATCACGCTTCTCATAAAGCATTTAAGATAAGGTGAAAAAGGACCAATACTTGTTGGCAAACAAAAGTTGTCTCCAATAATAATATGAAGCAATAAAAAGAAAAAGATGAGATCCTCCGCTATAGGCCCATCACAATAATCTCCTTCATAACAAGGAGCTCCTCCCCCACTAAGTCCCCATAGAAAAACAATCATCTTTCTTTATTTTGTAACGGTCTTCCATAAATTCGAATTCCACTGTATGAGAAGGGGATTGCTTTCCATAATTTATTGGAAATTGGTAATTTGTCCTTGCACCAACCACATCAGTCATCAAATACAAGTACATGTGCTTAATGATATTCTTTAATTCCATCTTTTTTGGTGGACCAATCAAACCATTATAAGCCACTTGTATTAAAAGAAAACGAGTTAACGGATTTGATGTCCCACTCCGAGCTATTGAGTTCATGTGCCATTATTTTCACAACTCATACTAGCAAGTTGCAAATGAGATAGGCCCCACTTTTTTATAATAAAAAATTTAATGTTAATGAATTCATTTCCGTTATTGGTCCCTCAGCTTAGATATGCTTTTGTTTCTATAAGAATCTAGTATTTTTAAAATTCTAAAATGCTATTACATATACAGTTTTAAGATTTAACAAACAAAATTCTGATTAGTTAAATCCATTTTAAGATTTGCTTAGAAGATTAATGTTGAGTGACGGTTGTGTTAATAAAAAGTACAGGGTGTACTGTAGATAAAGTATATAAAACGAAATTTGAAACAAGTGGCCGTTGAAGTTTAAAGTTCACGAGAGAGCTACATAAACTACCAAATAACTTCAATGCAACACAACAAAACACATTGGCAAACGAGGAAACTCATCCTCAAATTTAAGAATTCTGTCTCTACTCGTGCGCAGGAGAGAGAAAGGAAGAAGAGCAAGTGAGAGAGAGAGAGTTTGTGTTTGTGTTTGTGTCTCTCTGTGTGTGTGTGGAAGAAGATAAGAATGACAGGGCCAGTGATGGTGACAAAGGGTGGTGGATGCGGTGGTGAGAAGGGGAGGAGAATGGAGAGAGTCACCGAAGAAGAACAAAACCAGCTCTCACCGGTGGCGGTTGTCTTGGCGGCTCTCAGAAAATCCATGGTGGCTTGCAGTGTTGAATCTCCTGATGATGTCATCTCCGCCGTGCATCCCATGGAGATTGGATGGCCCACCAATGTTAAGCACATAAGTCATGTCACTTTCGATCGTTTCAATGGCTTTCTGGGTCTTCCCGTTGAGTTAGAGGTTGATATTCCCGGTCGGGTTCCCAGTGCTAGGTACTTCTTTCTTTGCATTTTTTTTCATCATACCTTACTTGGTTTTGTTCCATTCAAAATGGGGTTTGCTTAAAATGCTTAAAAAACATTTTTTTTTTGTTTTTTTGTTTGGTACCTAGAGATTTTATTGTTGGTGGGTCTGTTTTTCTGTGTGTGTATGTTGGGGAGAGAGAGAGAGAGAGATGAAGACTTTCATAGAAGCCATGGTTTTATTTTTAGCTGAATTTTAAGGTTAGTGAAGTAAACAGTTTAACGGCAAGATGCTCTTCTACATTTCTTGAGAGCATTGGGGTTGCACATATATCCTTCAATAAGGTTTGCCTTTATTTGCTGAAAAGCATACCTAACGGAAATATAGGTTTTTAAAAGTTCTCATATTTTCTTAGGCTTTTGCGTTTAGCTCATGAATGCAAGCCTTGTTGTGCTACTTAGTTAAAGCAAGTTTCTTTGATTTATAATTGCAAAATGGGGAAGCTTGTGATTTTTTTGAGTTTGGGACACATGTGGAATGTATGCTTTGTTAGCTCCAGATAGAACTTAGATTAGGATTGATGATCTTTACAATTAAGTATGAATTAGAATGCCTAGTATAAATTCACCGAACTATGTACTATTCTATCTTTATTTACTGTTTCTTAGGAGTTATGAGCCATTTGCTACAATTAATTTTTGAAAAGTTATTAAATCATGTTTTCTTTTTCTTTTTCTAATTTTTCTTATTCTCTAAACCTCCTTATCTAGCACGATTACATCTTTATCCATATTCTAACGTGATTTGCAATCGTCAATACTTGCAGTGTTAGTGTGTTTGGCGTCTCAGCAGAATCAATGCAGTGTTCTTATGATTCGAAAGGAAACAGTGTCCCCACTATTCTGTTGCTAATGCAGGAGCGATTATACTCACAGGGAGGACTAAAGGTAGGTACCGAATTTATGCTATATTGTCATTTATAGCACTGTGGCCTTGCAAGCAGTCTCTTTCAGATAATGAAATTAACTATCACTTTGTTGTCTCTTCTCAATGAATTTTCAGGCTGAAGGTATATTTCGGATAAACCCAGAAAACAGTGAAGAGGAGCATTTGAGGGACCAGTTGAATAGGGGCATTGTGCCAGATGACATTGATGTTCATTGCTTGGCAGGCCTAATTAAAGCTTGGTTCCGAGAACTTCCTTCAGGAGTGCTAGATGGACTTTCTCCAGAGCAAGTTCTTCAGTGCAACACAGAAGAAGAATCTGTTCACCTTGTGAAGCAGCTAAAGCCAACTGAGTCAGCCTTGCTCAACTGGGCTATTGATCTCATGGCTGATGTTGTAGAAGAAGAGGAGTATAATAAGATGGATGCAAGAAATATTGCAATGGTTTTTGCTCCAAATATGACTCAGGTATGCTTCCTTACTATTTTTCTGTTTAAACTTTTAAGTTATTAATTATTTTAATTAATCATTCTTTTATGCTTTTATTCTTTTATTTTACAAGTTAATTATCTCATCATTATTTTTTTTGGTAAATGAATGGAGTTTTCTTAAAATAGAATAGTCTATTATTCTTGACCAGTCATACAAGCCCGGTCCATTGAACCGACTACTAAGGCCCCATGTAAAGAATTATGTTCCTGCATCCTTAAAGTGAAATTTTTAGACCTTCATCACAAAAAGTTTCACTCCCAATGCATAGCACACCTTATGCACTAGTTGAGTGTGCTTGGCTCGATGACAATTTTCAACTTGATTCGCTGACACGTCACGAACATGACATAAAATATTTATGTTTGTGTTGACCTATTTTCAAATTTGTGTTATGTTTGTGTTGGCAAAATCTAACACGAAAAAATTCATGTATGTCGTGTGTCCACCCACAAACATGAAATTGATGTTCATTAATTTTTTGTTACATGTTATTAGTGTCGTGTTAACTCGGATAATAAGCAACATACTTTGAGGTTGACAGGTTATTCGTGTTGTATCCTGTCGGGTCAACTAAAATATTAAGTGACACACTTTGAATTTGGTGGGTTATTCATGCCGTGTTTTGTCAACTCGCAAAATAAATGGGTTATATTCATATTAAAGTTTTTGACCTATTTTCAAATTTATGTAGGGGAAAATTATATTTACAAACTTTTTGTTAACAAACTCTTACAAACTATACTATATCTGACAGGTAATACACTCTTGAATAAAGTATTACCGGTCAAACATAATGTAGTTTATAAGTTTGTAAAAAAAAAAGTTTATCAATATAACCCTACTCGTTTATGTAATATGTGTCAACCCCAATTGCAACCCTTACTTGCCTCACACTTAGTGGGCTCAAAAAAAAAAATAGTTATGGCTCATCCTTTCACTTATCATTTGGGAATATTCCTCACCTATATGAAAAAGACACCTTTTACACACCATTGACAGAGCCGTTACGCTGCAACAATAGTAAGAGTAACTCTCCATTGAAATTATGTTCATACCTTTGCCTCGTAGATGTTGTTATATTGGAAACATATTCATCTCCATCACCCAAACAGTTCATATATCATCTTTTATCTTCTTATACACAAGACATATGAAGTATTTATAACCGAACGAGTTGCAAACTTGCTTGTAATCGCGTAATTCGCATTTATCATCTGTTACAGTTAGCGTTTATATACATGATAACTATGCAAAGGGGGGAAATCGTTTAATCTTAATTCGTATTTTTTTATTCTTGTCTCCTGAAACAGATGTCTGATCCACTAACTGCTCTGATGCATGCGGTCCAAGTGATGAATTTACTAAAGACCTTGATACTGAAGACACTTAGAGAACGTGAAGAAACAGCAACAGCAGGATATTCATCCATGTCATTTCATTCATCAGATCGCCAATCTGAGGATGAGTATGACAGTCAGCAAGAAATGGATATCAGTGGTGAATTGAGAGGGAACAAGTCAGATTATGATGATCATGTTAACTGCAGCCGTAGCAATGAAGAGGAAGAGGAAGAGAAGGAGGCTGCATCTGTAAATGACATAGAGGAATGCCTCTTGAAGTGGTTGGATGAGAACACAAAAGGATTCTCAGAAGAACCTGAAGGGTATTTGCAAGAAGAGTTTGACAGCCCCAGGAATTGCTCTGGCTATAAAGTGGAATGTGCTATGTCATTTACTGATATCAAAACTGGGAATTCATGCTCGAGTTCCTCTTATGGAGATGATTCGAGAACAACTCTGACTGCTGAGGGAACAAGTAGTCCATCAATAGGAAGTACAGGCACCTATGATGTGGAGATGATGGATAAATTTACAGATTCTATTTCACTGGTACCACTGTTTGCATCTGGTTAAGAACTGAGCTTCTTTTAAGCAGCATTTATGTAACTTGTTTTAGATTTGGTCTCTACAAGCAGAGTTGCTTGTGTAAATTAGTTAGTACGTGGAGTAGGAAGTGTTTGCTTGTTGTGGATTGTGAGGTGGTTATGTTCAGTTTAGGGCTGAATTTAACCTGATCCTGCAGTATGTCCCAGTACTTGGACAGTTCTAACTGTGATACATCAGGATGGTATATAAGTAGTAGCTGCATACATTTTCGAATTTCACATAGATGGAAGTTGTATGCATTGATGAATTCTTAGGATCTAGGGAGATTGGTTTAGCATAAAATGGTCAGGTGTGCATGGCAACCATTCTGTTCCCTGACACTATTTCTGAAAAGAAACAATTATTTTTTATTTCTGTGCCTTGGAACAGTTTCTGAGAAAAAAAATGTGTTTGATAACATGTTTTATTTTTATTCCGAGAATGAGAATTGCGTTTGAAAACACAACAAATAATAGAATAAAAAATATTCCTATTAATCATAAAAAAATTTCGGATCATCACTTTCCTTTTCATATGGTGTGGTGGTGGTGGTCTAATAGTGGCGTCGTGGTGGTGGTGGTGGTAATGGTGGTGGCGGCGGCGGTGGCGGTAGTGGTGGTGGTGAGGGCATGGTAGCGATGGTGGCGGCGGCGGTGGTAATGGTGGCATGGTGGTGACAGTAGTGGTTGCGGCTATGGTGGTGGTGATGGTAGTGACAGTGATGGTGGTGGTGGTGGTGATGGCAGTGACGTAGAGGTGGTGGTGGTGACATCAGTGGCCGCATCGATGGTGGCGATGGTGGTGGTTATGGTGATGACATGGTGGTGGCGGTGGCAATGGCTTGATAATGGTAGTGGTGGCAGCGGCAGTGGTAGTAATGGTGGCATAGTTGCGGCAGCGGTGGTGGTAATGGTGGTGGATGCGATGATGGTGATGATAATGACATGATGGTGGCGGTGGCGGTGGCGGTGGCATGATAATGGTAGTGGTGGCGGTGGTGACAACAGTGGTTGCGACAATGGTGATGGTGAGGACATGGTGGCGGCAGCAGCGATGGCGGTAGTCGTGGTGGTGGTGGTGATGACAGCGACTACGATGGTGGTTGGTGATGGTGGCAGTGATAATGGTGGTGACGGTGGTGGTGGTGATGATGATGGTAGCAGTGAAAAGTAATTGAGAGATATAAGTGTTTCTCATTTTGTGCCCGGGAACAAAAAAAACAGAAATTTTTTGATTCTTTTTTCTGTTCCCAAGCACAAAAAATAAATCGGTTCATCCGGGAACAAAAATATAAACCGATTTTATCAAATAAGTTTTCTATTCATTTCTGCTCCCGGGAGCAGAAATTAAAAAAGAATTGATTTCGGAAAGGTTGTCATGCACACCCTATGTATACCGTGCAAGATCAAAATTTGATTGATTCCACATTATATCACTGTAGCTCCATGTCGAATCCCTTTCACAATGCTAACAAGATTAGAGTAAATTAGCTCCATGTTGAATCCCTTTCACATTGAAATCACCTTTTATTCTCAACCGGCAGTGTGAACACCCTCTTCAGTTTGGAAGTTTGGTTGAATGAAAACAATAGAAAAACATTTATGAGGGTCAACTACTGTGTAACTTTAGAGTAAATTAGGAACTTGACCAAATACCTTTTTTTAATGTTAGAGACAAAATGCCATTGAATAATAGTGAAATTTGAATATTCCATCATACCTGACAATATATAATGCAAAGCTGTTAGTTGGGCAGGAATAGATTTTCAATTATTCTAAGATCACACGTTACATTGCAATTATTTTTCACTAAAAGCTTCAGAAATTCTTCAAGATGGGAGGGTTTTGGGTCAGTGGGGCCAAACTAAACCCAAATACTTTTCCTGCTGTGAGCACCGTGTCTTCCCCAGCTAAAAGTCAGAAAATCAGTGGAGTTTTCAACAGTACCTAACTTTACCGAATCTTCTTTAACGTGGTAGGTGATCATCTGAATTTCAAAAGAAAACTGAAGCTACCAATTCTGCAACAAGATTATTAGAAGTGTATGCCACATAATTAAGCTACACTTAAAGGTATTGGATGATAAGAAGTGATAGGAGCATTGATAACATGCCAAACAATTGCATAAAAAATTATTATGATGATGCTGCAGTGTATATATACATATTCCGTGATCAATAATGGAACGAAGTGCAGAAATGACATATGAACCTTTGAATGGAAAGAAACCATAAAATGTGTGGTGTGAACATATCAGTTTAAGCATACATACAATTGAAAGCTTTTATCTTTTAGACACGTTTAATCAACCCCATCTTTCTAAAAATTAAAGAATAAATATTGGCGAAGATAAAGAAATCTCCTATGGGATACTAAGGAATCCAGAAAAGTGATTCAGAAAAGAAATCCCCACAAATAGAATCAAGATGCCAAACAAGCTTCCCAGAACAGCCTATTTCTTTCCATCTCATCCACCAACTCTTGACCTGAATCATCAGACACACAAGACTTATGGTGTTCTTGCATCTCATCATCTTCACAATATGAAGTTCCATAACCATCAACTTTCTTCTCATCTTCATCATCAGCATTCAAAGACTCATCAAATACATTGAGTTCAGAAGCATTACAAGTCTCAGAATTATCATCGCTGCAAGATTGAGCATCATCATCTTCTCTATCAATTTCATGAGCTTGTTCACCCATAATGGGATTACAATCAGCTTCAGAGTCACCAGTGACCTCAAGAAGCATGTAAGAAGAGACATCAAAAGGGTCCTTCATGTCCATGGACCCTGCAGCAACAAGAGGCAAAACTTGCACTTTATGCCTTCAAATACTGCAATTGTTGGACAAGATACAATATAAGGGCATCTCCTAGCTACTTTTATCAACAGTAAAATGAAAAAGTAAACTTGGAATATCTTGTTTGATACATTTTTATGACAGTGATGGGGATCTTTCAAAACTTTGGCCTCCACCAGATGGGACTAGTTAGTAGTTAGTGGTCATTATTAAAGGAGAAGGATTCCCCTCAAGTTTGTCACGGTTTCTAGAGGGATTGCATCTAGCTTTTCCAATCTCAATAGGGACACATGTTCCAACATTCTTCTAGAAGAAGCCCAAGTAAATGAGATTAATAAAAAAAGTTTTTTTGATTACCAAAAAAAAAAAAATTAATAAAAAAAGAAAGATTTTTTTTCTTAAAAAAAATCAAAAAAGAAGGAGTCATAATCCCTCCCTGATGGATTTTGACTCTATTTGCTTCTCGTGTCAAGTGGGATCAATGTATGACCTTTTCCAAATTTCATGAATTTGGTTTCTAGGAACCATTGGAAGAAATTACCTGAGTCCCAAAAATTTGCTGCATTTTTAGTCTTTGTTAGTGTTAATAAATTTTTGAGAATTAGATATTGTTAGGTGGAGTTGAACAATTAAGAGATGATGATTAAGGCAAAACAAAAGTAGTAATTTGTTTGTGACATTCTCCAACCTTAGGTTGGAATGTTGGCTTATGTTGTTGTCATGATCTGAGGATTTCCGTGTTGGATAATGGGGATGCAAATACACGTTATGGGCTGCATGAAATTTAAGGCAGCCAACTTGGAAAAATCTTTTGTCACTTTTGACTTATATTCAGTTCCAAATTTCACCAGTAGGGAAGAGAAAGGTTCAAGATGAGGAATTAAGCTACCTCTGGAGAGAGACAGCAGGGTAGCTGGTATATCAAAATGAAGAGACCCTATGATTCACGGTAATTAATTGAACTTGACCTTAGAACTGTAAAATAAAAAATGAAATAATCATTGAAAGAAAATCATCATAGTTGAGTTGATTTACATGTGTGAATTAAGCTCCATTTTTATTTGATGTACAAGAAGAGTAATATTACACATGAAAATAAAAATAAGAGATGGGAAGTTATTTTTGTCATCCAAAAATTATGTAGATAGCATTTTGCTTTCAGAAAATAAAAAATGATAGTAAAACTTCAAACATGAAACATGGATCTGTTCATTGAATTGTGTTAGGAAAAAATTAACAAAATGGGACCAACGTTGGTGGGTGGCCACTCGTTTCTATAAAAAGAACAATATTTCTCATAATCGTCAATCTTGACTTTTGTAGCAGGCATGTGGCAACATGCATCTATTTTGCGTGTGCGCAATTGTCTTTGTCATCAGCGAAACCTAAGATGTATAAAACACGTTTCTGATTTTCGTGATTTATGCCCGCAAGTAATGACTAAATGAGTAAAGCATTTACTTATAATTTATTCTGAAGAGTATTTCTTAAGACGGTATAAATTGACTTCTACTGGTTATTATTATTTTTCTTTTCCTTCCTTTGACTTCAATATTAATTTCTATAACAAACATAAATTCATTAATACGAATGCAATAACATTATTTGAATATATAGTTCTACTCTAAAGGATAAAATTTTGCGATCAGGTAGCTATTTACGATTATCTTCTCAAAAAAATTAAATATTTAAATAAAAAAATAAATAAATAGGATTTGGATCAAGCCTATTAAATTAATATGCATCTTTTGCCTCCTCATGATCAAGCATTTGAATGTTTAGATTGCCAATGAAACAGAACAAAATTGACTTAACTAAAGAAAATCAATTCCACTGTATACCTTTTTTATTTCATAATTTTTTCTTTCTATCTGAATTGGGGTTAGTGTATTAAAATGAGGACAATATAAGAATAATAAACCTACAATCATTCTCATTTAATATATACTTAGAAAAACTTATAAACAAAGGAATGGAAACTCTTCTTCGTTATATCGTTAAAATTTTAAACAATGGTATATAAACTCTCTCTCTTTTTCATCTTTTTCAAAACTAAGGGTGTTTTGGTATTTTTGTTTATTTATTTATTATATGAATTTTATCAAAACATCCTTCATTAATTTTCCTAACCCTCCAAACAAAATAGTTTTGAAATTCCTGGAAATAATTTTATTTCCTGTGACAAGACAAACGATAAATCTTTTAATTATTTCTAGTTTAGAATTTAATTTTTAGTTAATATTCTAATAAAAAAAATGAAAAATCAAATCAAATCAAACTGATTGACCAATATAATATAATTTTAAAAAATTATGAAAAAAGATCAAATTATATTATTTTAATATTTTTAAAATAATATTACTTTGATGAATCAGCCAACCAAATCCTTTATATCCGAAAGCAAACATAGCCCTTGGGCTATTTGGATTGAAAGAAACTGTATTGGGCCAGGCTCTTATTGGGTGGACATCATCATCTTGGGCCTATGTATTCCTCTTCCGTTTAGCTCAAAGATAAAGACACGATTTGAACAGAGATTTTTCAAGCCCTAACGCAAAAGCGAAGTCTCTCATTTTTACAGAATCGAGGTAATTCCTTCTTCAATGTCGTGGACGATGTGATTTGAATTGAGAGGGTTTTGTACCAATGCTCAAAATGCACTTTACTCGTGTTTATTGAACTTGCCTGAAATCCCTATGGTTTCAAAACCTTGTATTGTACACTATCAACTTTCGAAATTTATGTGTTCACCATTAGACGCTGATGAAATATTGTTAATGATTATCTCCCTTTGATGTTTTCATATTTATTTTGTTATTACTGCAACTTGAAAATTATGGACACACGATACATTTCTACTTATATTCTGATGCTTGAGCTGCTAGTAGCTGGCTTCTTGTTGAAATTTTATTCTAAATGTGTTTCTCTAATGATCAAAGCTTGCTTTTTTGATACAAATGAAATTGGAATGATACAAGTAATGGATGCTTTACTTTGTGTTCAAATTGTAGTGAAGAAGACAGGGTGAAATGGGCAAGTATGCCTGTATGGCTTGAACCTTAGACCTGCGAAGCAGCCAATTAGTCCTTCCCTTGCCACCACTTTTGACTTTAATTATGATGATGAAAATGACCTTGAGAGAGAAATTGCTCTGCAGGTTAGCAAGAATAAAACTCTCAACTAAGCTGACATTGGTTAATAGCTTCCTTGGTGTTTTATACTTTTTGATCTGGTGGTTGTTATTATGACCATAGTATTTGTTTGTTTACATTATGATCTTACTTTTGGTTTGGTTTTTACTTTATAAGGTTGAGGAACATCAAAAGAAAGCCTTGGAAGAAGATCCGTCCATATTTGATTATGATGGAGTCTATGACAAAATGAAAGAGAAAGTTACTCGTCCACTGGTACAAGATCTTGAAGAGAGAAAGGTATGGTTGCAGTTTTAAGCATTTTTTTTATGAAAACATTACAATGGAACGACCATTGTATTATGTTTATAGCTCTGTAGAGAATCATATACTTGATAGGTATATTTAATTGATAGATAGATAGATAGATCATCAAGTAGCATATGGAAATGTACTTAAAATATGCCTAATGTTTAATCTTTTCTATAAAATCAAGATTGTGATATATTAAGATTTAATATTTTAACCTTTCCAAGAGTACTGTAGTGTATAAAGGTGTTAGAGTCAATCTGGGTATTGGTGTTTGACATGCATGGACACAACTTCTCTCTTAAAGTGAAGCTTCACAGTAAACACATTGTTAGAATGGTGAAAATGGTTGATAGTGAGTTTCAAGTAGCCTATGTGCTTATTCCTCTTTAATAGTTTGGTAAATTTGGTTTAAATTTATTTTCTTGTTTTACTTTTGTGAGAGCTGATGTTGAAATTTGTTCATTTTGGGTTATTTGGTAAATGACATTGGTACTTATCAACCTGTAATCTTTGTGATGCAGCCAAAATATATCCAAAATCTGATGAAAAAAGCAAAGGAGCGAGAACAGTATCGTGTGATTGTTTATGAGAAAAAGATTGCCAAAGAGAGAAGCAAAGATGACCATCTCTACGCTGATAAAGACAAATTCATTACAGAAGCATATAGAAAGAAACTTGCTGAACGAGAGAGATAAATGGAGCTAGAACGCCTGTGCGAACTTCAAGAGGAGATAGAAAGATGTATATTTCTGCTTTTTTAAATTTCCCATAATCATTAGGATGTTTTCATATCTCTTCTTGTCAACCTGATTGATTGGTAATGGATTTTAAAAGTCTAATGTTTTTATTAGAAGAAAGAATTAAAAACTGTATATTCATTGTGTTGATTACAGAAGGTATCTCTGATATATATACACAAGAGAGTGAAATGCAAAAAAAAAGAATCTCCTAACAAACTGTAACAAATTGAACCAAACAAAAAGGCACCACTACTTCACGTGGTTTGTTACAACAGAAAAAGAAAGATAAGAATAAAACTATATCTAACTAATATTATTCTCTAATCACAATCTTAACAGTTTTCCTTTCTTTGTTTCTCCCTCATTTGAGTGTATATTTTTGAATTAAATCGGCATGTTGTTGATAGTTTAATTCCTATATCTCTATTTTAAATAACTGACATATATTTTAATATTTGCATAGGTTATCAAGAAGAAGGACTTTTTGCTTGATTTTATGGTGCAAAAGATGCTCAAGGGAGGAAACTTGATCATCGGGCTAAGAATAGAGTTCCAGAGACACACGAGGAAGTGAGCCCTGACACATCAAACTGGCATCAGCATACTGATGCATCAGATGAAATGCGACATTCATTGGGTAACTCAAGTTCACCGGTGGAGTCTTCCCGGAAAAAGATTGGGGATCAGGGTGAAACTTCTAATCCTTCCAATGGAAGCATCAGTCCCTCGGATATGAAGCCAAATACTGAGCCTTTTGTAGAAGTAAAGAGTTCAGTTGAAGAGCCATCAGCTTCTCAACCAAAGCCCGATCCTCACAAAAGAAGTCAAGATGCTCTGCCTGGCTGCAGCAAAACGACGCTTTCTGGCACGAAAGAAAGCAAAGGAACAGTGGACATTTTCCTGCCTGTGTTCAGATGTCTCTGGTGGCACAAATATGGTCAAAGTCTTTGGTGTTTGATTTGATGTTAAATTACCTTAAAATGCTTAGGAGCTTACTCTGTGAAAAGGAGTCATAGAATGAACTGGTATACGGCAGTAGTGTATGTGTATGGTATTTTAATTTTAATAATTTTATGGTATGTAATATTGGTGCCAATTTCGTGATTCAATCCATTCGACAATGAACTTTTTCAAATATAAAATTAGTTTTCATCTGCTAATGATTCAAATAGATCGAATGTGGAAGTCACTTTGTCTTACTAATATGAGGCCTAAAATCTAACGAAGCTCTCAACTCAAGGCCGATCCTATCGCAGATCTGAAATTTTTTTAAAAATAAAAATAAAAATAAAATTGGTTCAAGTATTGTCTGACTCGAATTGAGACCGGTTGTCAGGTGTTTGTTAGGTGAATTTTTTTAAAACACTGGAAAAGTGGTTGATGAGATTTACAAATGATCATGTTTGGTATGGAGTAGGAAAAATTTATCTAAGAAAAAAAATTTGATAGAAAAATTTTTGTAATGTAAAAATGAAGGAAAATGTCCACTTAGAAATATCATCTTGGTGGTGGTATTTTGATTTTTCCAACAAACTCAAATTTGTAATAATTTTAGATAGTAATATTTTAGTCTACTAAATAGTTTTTTTTAACTTTTCCAGAAAAAATTATTTTTTCACCTTTACTCAGTAAATATATTTTCCTAGTAAAAAAAAAATTGCTCTTCCAAACACCTCTTATATTTTTTTGCATAATGATAATTCGACATTTCGAATTCAATATCTTTAATTAAGGAAATAAGTTTCGTTAAAGGAATAAGCTCCACTCGAACTTTGTTTACTCTGAAGGTCTTTTTTTTTTTTGGTAACAATACTGAAAGTCCTTTTACTCCTAACAAAAGACCGATCAGTTGAGGACTCTCTGACTTAAGATCCTTGCCCTGCTAGAATTCTTCTTGAAATAGTTATTTTCTTTTGTTCACCAAAAATAAACCCTATCAAAAGAAAAGCCCTATGCTTTCTTTGCCGCCAGCTATAACAGAGACACGTTTTATTTTGAATACAATGTTTTCATTATTAATGAAGTGCACACTGAGTCACTGACGTATGCCAACTACTTTCATTTTTTATTTGATTTTAAGGTACTTATTATCATAGTTAAACACTATTAATGATGCAATAGTATATAATGGAATGACAGTGTAACACGTATTACATTATCCATGGAACTAACCTTGTGTATTATCTATTATGAAAGAGCACTATAATGATGGCGTGAGCACTGACGTTCGAAAATAATAGTCAACAATCGATAAGTTCAATCAATGGGGATGTATACGGAACGGGAACCATTTTGCTATTGTTGGTCAAAAAAATTATCAAACTGTTATGTCAACAGTAAATTTTGTCAAAATGTCATGTGACATATTTCGCTACACAGTGTAGTTCAATATGTCACGTGGCATTTTGACAAAATTTACTATTAGTGTGGCAGTCTGGTAATTTTTTTGGTCAACAGTAACACTTTGGTCACTGTTCCGATGTATACACACCACACCAAAACTTAGTACAGGGCAAAATAGGTATAATTCATGAAAAAAATTATTCTCATATTACATGATATAAATTTTTTCTTTTACATATATTTCGATAATTGTGTTTTTCTTATCTCCTTTTAACATGAAATTAATAAAATTCATGATTTATTCTCCCTCTATGTTTTGGACTTTGAAACTTCTTAGTCCAAGAAAAGATCAATCTCATTATTAAGTTCCATCTTGCACCTGCTCAATAGTGCATAGAAACCATGGTTGATGTCAAACTACTAGGATTTTCGTTTAGCCCTTTTGCACATAGAGTGATATGGGCTCTAAAGTTCAAGGGCATTACCTATGAGTACATAGAAGAAGACAGTAAGAACAAAAGTCAGCTACTTTTGCAATCCAATCCAGTTTACAAGAAAGTCCCTGTTCTTATTCATGGAGGCAAAGCCATTGCTGAGTCTAGTGTGATTCTTGAATACATCGAAGAAACTTGGCCTGAGAACCCATTGCTTCCAAAAGATAACCATGAGAGAGCCTTAGCTCGATTTTGGATTAAGTTTGGAGAGGATTCGGTAATGTAATTTAATTTAATCTAATCTTTATGTCTTTTCTATGTACAAATTAATTTTTATCTTATTACATATCATTCTCTAAATTGAAATTCTTATTTAAGTTTGAATCATCTTGTATTTTAATTAATGGTGTTTTGATGATTTTGTTTTCTAGATCGTTTCTACACTGTTTCTCCGACCCACTGAAGATGAACAAGAGAGAGCAAGAGCAATGAAAAAAGCACAAGAAACTCTCACAATCATGGAAGAGGAAGGTTTAGGGCACAAGAAGTTCTTTGGAGGCAACAATATTGGAATGGTGGATATAGTATATGGTTGCCTTGGTCATTGGTTAGAAGGTTGGGAGGAAATTGTGGGGATGAAAACGATTGAGGCAAGCAAATTTCCTGGGTTGCATGCGTGGATTCAAAATTTCAAACAAGTTCCTGTGATTAAAGAAAACCTTCCTGATTATGGGAAATTGTTGCTACATCTTGAAAGGCGCAGGCAAGAATTTATTATATAGTGTCAGAATAAATAAGTCAAGTCACGGAGTGACCAAGGAGAATGAAGTTAGAAGGTCAGGTTTTTAGATTAAGATAAAATAAGGAGAGCATTTCTTTCTGATTCCTCATGGGCTGAACTCAGTTTTATTCTATAGTTTTAGGGAAATATGTTTCTACTAAGAAAAATAGAGGGAAAGAAAAAAATGGATTTTATCTGTTTGTTTTGTGTGTATTGTACGAGATAATTTGTATCATATAATATATCAAACATGTATCTCATAGTTTTATATGTGCTACAAAGCTATTTCTCATTGTCATACCAGGGAACGGATCCATTTATCACCAAAAAAATTTACAACTCTTACAACCAATTTAATCACCGTCGATTTCTGCCAATCCAACAGTTATAAATTATTGTAAAAGTTGTAAACTTTTTTGGTAGTAAATGAATCTTCCTCTGTCATTCAGACTAATGGTGAAGAACATTTCCAGAAATGTTTTTTCTTTATTTTTATTTTGGAGAATAGAAATGGTGATAAATAGTATTTGATAAAATCGGATTATTTTATTTGTGGGCCGAAATACAAATTGTGTAAATGAAAAATACTTTTTTATTTTTTTTTATTCCCTGACATACTATTTATTAAATACAGACATTGGAAGAATGTATTATCAATATTAAAATACATTATTTATTAAATACACACTTTTTCCTTTGATATAAAAAGAAATTGTATTATCAAACAGAATTTTTTTTTTCTAAGCACAAAAAAAAACGATTTCTTTTCAGATTATTATTTATTCATTACCCATTTAGTAATTTAAAAATTACAACTATGAATAAGATTTATTACTAAATGAAAATTTTAAAAAATAACATGGAAAATATGCTTTATTATACAATTACAATCGTATTTGAATACATTTTAAGTTTTTACCATATAATTATTGTGATTCACTTCAAATATTTGTTATATTTTATCAAAACAAAAAATAAAAAAGAATATTCAAGAAAAAAAATTTAAAATTATAAGGTGGTAGGTATAGAGTTAAAAAGATTAAAAACAAATGGTATTTCAGCAAAATTTATAATACAAAGAGAAATATAAAATTTTAAAAATACCCTTTATTTCTAATCCAAAATCCCGAAACTACATGCATATACACATTTTATCTAATAAAATTAAAATGGTAATTTTTATTTTTATTTTTTTGTTAAAAAAGGTTTGATTGCATTAACGAAGTTAAATCCACTATGACACTTCGTTTTGGGATGATTGAAAATAAATTTATTATTCTGTGACGGAAGAAACATTTTCCCCACAATATTATATGATTAATTATTCTATTGGTATTCATTTATTTTATGCACATTTATGTTTTATTTGATTCCTTGAAGCACTCTGAGAATACATAATATAAAAAATTATAATGCTGCTGATTGGCTAATAGGCTCAAGCTCAACAACATATAGTGGCTGGTGTAAACAATATCCCCTCAGTCCCTCACTGCATGGCAGCAAAAATAAAAATAAAAAGTGAAAACTTAAAAGCGTGGTTATCCTCTAATCCTCTAATCCTGTATGAAACTACAAAAGATAATACAATCAATAGGCGTTCTGAGGGAAAAATCAATAAATTAATAATCAATGTCTAAATGGACTTTCATGTTACAGAAATTACAAATTGTATAAACATCAGAAGGGTCATGAATTACAATGTGAATTATACAAAATTCCATTTTTCAGCTTCATCAGTAAGGTTTGCCTTGTTTGTTGTCCCTCTTAAGCTGAACCTTCAATTTCTTACTTCCTAATTGGAATCCATGCATCATACCAATGGCTGCTTGAGCAGCATCTGGAGAATCATAACTAACAAACCCTGCAAATGGGAGCTCATCAAACACAAGCTCCAAGCAAAACCCATCAAATTCGTTAATAAATGAAGCATAGGCTCACCAAAACATTTGCTAACACCAGTTGCTTTATCAACAAAAACTTTGGCACTCAAAACTCTACCAAATGGTTGAAAAGCATTTGCAAGTTCTTCATCTCCAAATTCTTGAGGTATGTGATAAATAAAAAGATTGGCACCGGGTGGTCCTAAGTCAGAAAATAGAATAATAAGCAGAACTATCACCAAGTAACTTTTCTTCTTGTATGGAAAGAGTGGTGCTAAAATATAAATATGCATGTATCAAAATACATAAATGTATGCATTCATTTACACCCAAGAACATATAAGATATAGATAAACAACCTTCGACCTGACCCCCGGAAATTTTGCTGGCGCCTGAAGATGTAGCAGAGTTACTATTTCCACCAGCAGGTGAAATGGACCCAGGAGAACTACTCATAGGACCTGGACTAATCAATCCTGTAGGATATGCCATTGGATGGTGCAGACCTGGCACATGAGGATAAGAGCCAACATAACTTGCAGGAGGCACAGGATAATTTCTAGGGTTCATATTGGGCCCAAGATCAGGTCGCAATGCATTTCCTTGATTCATGTGAGGCATCATACTATGGAAACCAGGTTGATTCTGCATTGGCAACCGGTACGGCACGAGTCCATAACCCCCAGGAGCCTATCAGGAGAACATATTATCATTAGATTCATCACACATATATATCTCCATCAAGATGTTAGAGAGGAAACCAACATTAATGCATGAATGTAATGATTTCTTATTGGATGACATGATTATGCAGAAGACAAACTGCATGAATTAAGAAATCAAAATGCTACTGAAGAGTCTCGTAGAGTATTACAACAGAACTAACCTGATAACCATATCCATTATATGGAGGAACATAACCCATAGGCAGGGCTCCAAACAATGATGGGTGCTGAGAATCAGCATGTGGTACATTAGAAGCTTGGGACTGTGCTTTTTGAGCTCTTCGAGCTAGTCTTTCCTTTTCTGTATCAGCCCATTTGACAACTAAGGGAACACTTGAACCCTATAGAAGACAAACAAATATCAGATTACAGTTGTCTGAATTAATATACTTGTCAAGTTAGCAATATCGCTAACAATTTTCATCAAGTATGACTAGAGAACATATCAACTAAACAAAAACAAGTGAATTTCACAGTACAAATAAAAAAAAAGGTCCAATTGGTTGACAAGTAATCTAACTTGAAGTTTAGTTGCCAAGAGGAATAGTAATTTTTTAGTAAAACCTAATCAAATTGATTGTGAATGAATGAGATGCAACTCCACTAGGCACCGTTTTGCAAGTTCACGAGCTTTGATTCATATATATTACATCCTTCATATATATTATAATTATAATTATATATGTTGATTGAACTTGTGCATAAGTGTTTGTGCATGTTTAACAATCCTATCTTGGGATTTTCTCAGCTTGGCTCATTTATTGCAAACATATAATAAGCATCACAGCCAGAGCTTGAGTTTCCCTTTCCAAGCTTAGATCCAGTTCCAGCCTGTCTTATAAATAATGAGTCAAGCTTGAGACTGGAACATTATCTTAAACAAACCTATATGGGGAACAAAACCAGGCTTAGATTTCCAAATTGATACAGGGATAAAAAATTAAAATAAGTATTTGTGCATCCATATGAAATCTGAGAAACATGATTAGATGTTCACGTCCCTCACCAACAGGATTTTGTGGCTGAATGCCGCTTGAAGGTCCAAAATACTGCAAACACCATTTACAACTAAAATTGTAATTGAGTCTAAAGGCATTCACTTTTCCATTCTACCACATACAAGGAACCAAAAACATGTTACTGAATCTGAAATAGTCCATTAGTGTATGAATGATTAATCATGCCATCTAAGTCAGACAGGGTTTCAGTTATAGAACCATGTCTTTGAATGCATTGCACCAGCAAAATTACACACTGTACCGCTAAATTGCTAAATATTATCAATCAGCTAACAATATAGTTCGATCGTGTACATTAAATCTAATTCTCTCCTTCCCTCCATTACTCAAATACATTCACAGATGAAATTTATGAACACATTCATTATATTACACAACCAACTCCGCTACTACCAAACTAAAAAGTGTTAAAATTCAGGTAGTGGTTTTAATAAACACTGACCTCCATTTTATGCTTTCCATTGATTGCCTCCAAAGCAGCAAGAGCCTGTTCTTTGGTTTCATACTTCAAAAATGCACAACCTGACAAAAAAATGGGAGAATTATGAATAAGGCTTTGTGGTTAAGAAACACCAAATCCCTAAAAGAATAAAGGAAGGATTAAGCTGTAAAATCAGCACCTTTACTTGTTTGCTGAGAACCTCTTAAAATCTGTAAATCCTTAATAGTTCCATAGTTGGAGAAAAGTGCAGAGACTTCGACTTCAGAAACATTCTTTGGAAGCATGCCAATGAAGAGTTTGTGTTCTGGTTTCAATAACAACAACAAATTATTTATCAAGGATTGTCCTCAATATAACATAGGAATTCCGGTACATGAATGAATCTCATAAAATGATCTGTTGAACAAATTTTTTAATTAAATTAAAAAATATATTGCACCTAATCTTTCCAACTCCCCGTCTGCATACTTCACTTGCAATGGACTAGCTGCCTGAATTGGACACCAAAGAAAAAACAAAAGATTCTTCCAAATCAGAATGAGAATAATATCATATCACATGGTTATTAAAGCAATAACATGCATAACATCATTACTTTAGTGCTCCATGGAAGGCTTTGGATAATCAAGAAATCAAAATTTTCAATCATATTCACTTTGTTATCCATATTTAGATCACAACTACCTGGAATAATCAACAAACAGAATTTATCATGTAGGCAGAAGCCCAAATTTTAATATTAGTGACCACCAGAAACTGGAGCATGACCTAGAAGGATATCTTCCATTTAATACAATTCCTAGGTCAGAAAATCCAAAAAAATGCATAGAAACATCTTCTGAGATAAAAGTCCATTAAAAAAAAAAATATTTTTTGGTGGATTGAAAATAATAAACATAAATTCCATAGCTCATGAACATGTTTTCCAAACCACAACCATGTCAAAGTTAACATGTTAATACATAATTTGATAATCTTTTATTTATTCAATAATTACATAATTGACTTCTACTTGCAAAATCTCTAACAGCCTGTTTTTATGGGCAAGGTTCTATTCTATGTACTAATTTAAAGGGTCTTCCCCGTTCAATCTCATCAGAGGATTCATAGTTTATCTCAAGGCATAAAATTTGTCTATTTCTATTCCTACTATCTCTTAATGAATGTCAACTATAAGGAATGTGATACAAATAGTTGCTGAAGCGGCAGGCAGCTTCACCCATCATTTCCAACTTTAAGGGCTATAAGCATAACTCAACCTATGATTTCTAAGAAGGAACTTTCAGAATTCAGATATGGTTTCCATGAACTTCCAGAAATTTATTTGTCAATGCAGCCACTGCATTAATCACACGAATGAGTTGCACAGTCAACCCAATTTTTATCCACAATTAGCAAGAAAGTAGAGAAATTAAACTTTTGTGTATGTCAAGGGCAAAGATCCCAAATGAGAGTGTCGGGATATCAGGGAACCATTGATTATGCTAGTAAATGTTTAAATTGTCAACGTTAAAGGGTGAAAAAACTATAATAACCCTTTCTTTGAAAATGAAAGAAAATTACAAGATGCATCTGCTTATATTACATGAAACATATTTATAAATTTATAAAAAAAAATTGATTAGTTGAATGTATACTTAAAAGTATAAGGAGTAAAATATATCACGGTCATCAAATACATTATAAAATCTATATTTGTCCATTCACTTGCATTTCTGTTCTATTTCCTGATGTTAATAAGGTTGGAGACTGAAGACCTCAACGATATTAATGTTAAATGAAATATTAAGAATAAAATAAAAAATCAACTAAAATTTTAATATTATACGATTTATCCCAGCCCTGTGATGCCCAACAAGTGGGGCTCATAACTGAATCCTACATGTCAGATCTAGACTAACCAAAATAACTAACTGCATGTTTGGATTAGCATTGGAAAGCCTTAAATGTACCTTTAGACACCAGAAACGTGATTTTGACCCAAAAATAAACAAACCACGTTTGTTTGTTTTCAACTAAAATTCTAAGCTCACGGTTGACTAAAAAGTGAAAAAAATGTAATTTTTCTGTTACTTAAGCTTACTTTTGAGATAAAAAGTTTCCAAAAATAAACAACTTGATTCTAAACTTACTTTTAACCAAAATCAAGATTATCTAAATTCAATTTTGCAGACGCTCACACCAAGCACACACACAGACACTAAGATGATAGATGATGATTCATTCCCATCAAAATCAAAACTTGACCCAGAGGCTTCCGGTGACCAATATCAATACTTACAAATACAATAAGGACTCGAGAAAATACACCACAATGAGAAACACCGCGGAGGAAGAAATAAAAAAAATAAAAATGAAATTCAAGTAAGTACTTTAAAGCTGTGAGAGTGAGTTGAGTCAGTTACCCAAACATAGTAAGTACAACCACATAAATTGCTCAGATTAGACACATGTTCTTGCCCAATTAAGACACTCATTACTACTAGGTAGTCGTCAGCATCAGTAACTGATATAGTAGCACTAGCCATTGATACCATTCCATAAAAAGGGATCACTTTCAACACTATCATAAAAACTAAAAGGAAAAAATAATAATAATAATAAATAAATAAAAATTTAAAGAGTAGCATGAAAAATTGCAACACCAACCCCAGGTAGCGTTTTCTTATTATGACACGCATTGACGGCCTTATCAGCCTCTTCCCTTGAGGGACAAATCACGAAGCAACAACCTGCGAACGACGGAAAGGCGCGAGCGAGATTAGTTAGGGTTGTTGGAAAGTAGACAGTGCCATGTGGCAAAGAGAACACGAACGTTGGAAATGAAATGAAAAAAAAAAAAGGAAGAGATTTGAGAGCGGAGAATGCGAGATTTGAAAATTGAAATAAGGGAACCTCGAGAAGCGCGTGTGGCTTTGTCCTTGATGATGTTGACTTCATCAACCAACGCGAACTCCTTGAACATTCCAAGCAACTCATCTTCCGTCATGTGCTTCGGCACTTGCCCTACGAACAGTTTCACACTTTCCTCGCTAGATTTACTCTCTTCCTTCCCTTCCGCCATTAATAATGCTTCTCTCTCTCTCTCCTCTTTCTCTCTCTAAAATCTTGGTCTGTTATCACCTAAATTCGCTCTCTCTTTCTCTCTTTCTCTCTCTCTTTTTTTTTCTGAGATTTGGTTTCTTATTTTTGGGGTCGTCGCAGGGAAATTGGGGACTTCCTGGATGCCAAACTTAGATCTTCAATTCATTGCATATTATAATTATTACTATTTTTAATTTAATTTAATTATTAAAATGTTTCACTAACGACATTTTTTCTCTGGTTTTTTACCAATATGCCACTACGTACAGCTGGTCCTCCTCCTAGTGCAATAAGCGCCAACAACTTCCTAATTGGCCAATTACTCCTAATTATGCTTTTCTTTTATTGTTATTACTATCTTTGGGTTATTGCCTCTCTTTTTTGGTATTTTTGTCGCTATAAAATAATTAGTTCTATTTGTTTTTTATGTTAAAATGAAAAATTATGTAACTTAATAAATATGGGAATTTCGTGAGTTTAGGAGTTGTTGAACTTGTTAAAAGTAAGAGAATTTAATCTTTACTGTGTTATTAGTGTAAAATAAAAGGAATAGGTTGCCATTAATTGTTGTCAGTATATGCAAATTGAATTTTTTTTCTTTGCTTTTCATTATTGCCACTAACAGTGATGAATTAATTTCCGTAAAATTCAATAACGAATTAATAAAAAACGCAAATTTCAAGAGCTCAAAATAAAGATTTATTGTAGTGTTTTAAAACTCAGATTGGTCATCAACTCGGTGGAGATACTAGAGTACTAAGTCAGTAGTTCAACCGGGCTTAATCAAAAATATAAAATAATATATAATAACTATTAATTTATGAACATTATATCCAACAAATAAAAGTGATGTAATGATAAATCTTCTTATCCTTAAATAAGGAAATTGAAATTTGAATCTCATTGCTTACAAAATATATTTTTTTTAATATTTTTTGATCCTGTTGGAGCCAGATTTTTAAACATTGATTTATTCTCTTCTTATATAACTCAAGTGACCGGTAGTAGTAACTTGGCCACTTGGGCATAGTTTAGTTCAGTAATGATATAATAGATTTGGTCAATTATTTTGTATTAAATATGACAAATCATAATCATATAAAGGTGGAAATAAATATAATCGTTAGATCCACATAATCAATTTAACGATAAAATTGATGAGTAGTAATATTGATAGTAACACTAATTGATTGTTATAATATACTTTCCCCTTATAAAATTATAAGACTCTTTATTTTAAATTTTTCAAAAATTAAAACAATGACCTCTATATTTTTTAAAAACTAAGGTGGCGTTTGGTTTGAGATATTTGAAAATTTCCCCAGTTAAATGAATGCAGCATTTCCGATTGTCCCCGTTTGGTAGAAGAGATTAAAAAATTTACCTATCAAATGTTTTTCCCCAGACTTGTCAATTGTATGTAAAAAAGCAACATATTCGTTGTACAAGAACGAAACTTTCAACGTGTTATTTGAAAGAAAATTGTGAAAATGGCAAAAAGTAATATATGCACAGTACAACTTACAACTTTTTCTCAGTAATATTTTACTCAACCAAACAACTTTTTTTATATTTTCCTACCAAACTCATTTTCCAACTATTTCTTTAGTAATTACATTTTTCTAGTATTCAAAAAGAATTCTTCAACCAAACGTTCCGTAAAGTAAAAATTTAGCCTTATTTATTTGCTCGCTATGCATCTGTTGAATCCTGGGGGAGGGAGGTTTGGGTATTTTCTAATGATTCTGACTTATAACATGCCGTTTGAAATTTGAATTTTTTACAAAGACAAAAGTAGCCATGCTTCTTCTTCTAGCTCCACTAACCATTCGGAAACAAAGAGATATGTCAATTCAACTTCGTATTCAGAAAACATTCTTTAGAGAGAGAGTGAAAAAAAGAAAGAAAGAAAAAAAGATTGCTCCAAAAGGTTCTTCTATTGGTTTGGATGAGGTGAGGAACAGATCAGGTAAAAGCAGAATGAGAAAAAGGTCCCATCATGCCGTTATCTCATTTTTAATTCCATTCCATGATGCTCATGGTTCTTATGTTTTTTTAAAAATAAAAAATTGTAGCCATATTGTTGAATGCAACTTTTTTGAATTTCAATTTAAAATTAGAAAAAGGGCTAATCCGTATTAACCACGCCGACCTATGGTGCATCGACATTGACATAGAACACGATAATTTTAAAAAATATCTTATTTCGACATGTTAAAACATGTTTTGATATTAAATAATATTTTTAATATATATAATATAATATATATTTAATACATAAAATAGTCCATAATAAGTCATATAACCAATCAAATATTCAAATTCTATAACATAAATATAAAGCAAAAATAATTTTTCATACTTTATTAATTTTTTATATCAAATTTCATAATAGAAAAAAACTCACTTATAAATTATTTTTTCATTTTTAGTTAATAAAATAAAATTTAGACCTTAAAAAATCATATTAAATACGTGTTGGAGCGTTTGACCGAGTGTCAAAAACATGTATCAAAACGTGTCGAAATATTGATTACATGTCAAACGTGTGTCAAAGCACACCGCGGACATGCAATTTTTTTTTTTTTGAAAAGGGTGGTCCGTGCATTCCAGACGCCAACTTTACCTTTGGGGCACATAAACCTCTTGTTCTCTCGAACTTGGCAATTTAACACTTAAAAAGTTAGAATCCGATGTAAATACTAAGAAGATTCCTATTTTTGGAATTCGGTTAAACATGTATGGGTGATCATGTCTGCAACTTTCCCCCCATCCAATTGGCACACACGAACTGAAATAATTTGTCATATACATATTTGTTAAAGTTTTAATTGTCTCAAAGTAGACTCGAAATCAATTATCGATTTCCCAATTTCAATCATAGATGAAAGCACAAGGTGCAAAATCAAAGCCTACAAGGAGAAAGTTTGAATTAATGAACACGTATCACATCACACAACCTGATAGATTTCTATAGACAAGTAGGCATAATCTTTAATCCTACAAAGCCTGTGAGCCTACATGAAAAGCAACGGTCTTAATTTTAGCTTCGATGATCCTAATATGGAGAGCATTTTCGGTACATCTAGTATATCAATAATTTCTATTAAAAAATTGATATTTGTATTTAAAAAAAAAATTATCTTTTCTCCATACACATTAGAAAAAATGTTTTATTTTGATTGGTCCGTGCATCAAATAAAACAGTGCCACAAATGTACCGTAAATATTTTGCCTAACATGGTGGCGAATTAAACGTGTGGAAAGCCACATCATGTCGTCATCTTCCAATGAACTATGCTGACTTAGCTTAACTGATTATCTAATTTCAGAGGAAAAGACAGGTGTGAGGTGGTGGATAAAAAGATTTTAATTGAAAATTTATGAGAATTTATTGACATTAGTTTCTATTATCTATTTTATATTAATTTTAAATTGAATGATCTATCCATTCTATCATGCGAGTTTAGTAGATAAATTGCTCCAAGTGGGATGATTCGGTGTGTAAAGCGCACAAGAAAAATAGTTGGGCCCGGTTGCAGTGAAATTTAGCCTTAGAAAGATTAAAAACGGTATCTTACCTCTCGAAACGCAAGACTCTGCGTATGTGTTGAGGTCTTAGAGGAAGAACTATACAAAAAAACCGATCAACTAACAAACAAATCTACATATAATGATGAACCGAATGAAAGTAAGGATATGCCATTCTATTTATTTAACAAAATGAAATGCCTTGAAATAGATATGGTAAAAATGGAGAGAAGGGCAGAGAAGTAAATAAGAAGAAAAAGGGTAGTATGGTAGTAAGCGAGAAAAACGAGGTACAAAGATAAGTACGCCAGACTGTCCCGCCAATACAGCAGAAATGGTCGATGGATGTTGCCATCTCTCTCTCTCACTACCAAATTTTCTATTTGCCAATGCCAATGCCCAAATTTTATCATGACAAGAAAAGGGAATTTAAATAAGGGTTTATCATCTATCATTTAACATGACCACAAAAATTTTCCTACACACACAACATTTTGTGGGGCCCGCAGCAAAAAAAAAAAAAAACTTTGGCACGCAAAACGAATCTCTATAACATAACACGATCACTTTTCCTACAACATAACTCTTATAAAACCCTTTAAATAAGTAGGTATATTTTTACTATTAATTTATTATTTATTTAATTGTTATTGGATCAATATTTAAAAAAAAAAAAAATATTTTAGCATTCTTTCTTTAATTCAATGGTGATTAAATAGGTAGTAAGTTAATAGTAAAAAATTTTGATAATAAGAATATTTTTCCTTTTCAAATTTTATTCAATATAGTTTTCAAAAAAAATAAAAGTTATTCAATTTATTTACCCTGCTAATCCGTAATTATGGCACCAATCCTGGCCACCCTTTTATTTTTTTATTTTTTTTCCATCACCTTAACTTTCCTTTTCGCAGTTTGGGAACATGATGGTTTATTTTTGTTTCTTCTCGATTAATTACTGATTTGTAAAAATTTTAACATCATATAAAAAATGGGGATTAAAATTCTCACATAACATAAGAATTCACTTCGTTTCTGTAGATAGAAAGCACGTAGCTTTCAAATTTTTTTTTTTTTCTTTTTTAAACTTTCATGGGACTTATGTTATTGTGTTTGTGCAGGAATGAGTTGCCGTTTTTATGTAACATAAGAAACTTTTAACCCATAAAAAATATTTGTCTTCGATTTGGAGTCAAAATCCTTCGGTATTTTTATTTTATTTTCAATAGCCTACGAAGGTCGATAGTAAATTTCTCGAATGGTTTAAACTATAAATGTCAAAATGTGTCACGAAATGAACAAATGAAGAACTTTCTTTTTTTCCGTAGTCTTCATGGACAACGTACTCCAAATTTTAAGTGGAAAACCAGAATCATTCGCACTAAACTAAAGATAGTTGATACTTCCTTTTTACTTTATTCAAATTCACTTTGAGGTCAATAAAAAGGGTGTCAAATTATTATGGAAAGGGCGTTTGCCTTTATGGTGGTGAATAAGGGAAGCATAACATTGGATCTTTCTCAAGTCTCTCTGGTCACACATGAACATGATAACAACCCCATCCACTTACAAATATTAAAAAAAAAAAAAAAAAAAAACAGCGATATGCAAAAGAAGAAAAGGGCAATTCCCTTTCAACTTTGAAGCACAAGAAAAACTATTTTTGCATTGCAATTTACATTCAAGATCCAGTGGGTCCTTTTTTATTATGAAAAATATTACTCTCATTTTAAATGAGGTAATTATCTTATATTATCTCACTTCAAAAATTTCATTCATTATTTTTCTTTTCTTTTTTTTTCTTTTTTTTTATCCTTTAATAATAACACACGTGACTTCTCTGTGTAATATAAAAAACTATTCTCAATGAGAATAACATTCTTTTTTATTAATGTGCATGCTAATGGTATTGCCATGTTGGGAAATAATCTAATAAAGGACAGTGACGGTTGTCATATTTGCAATGGAGTGATATGGTACATTCCTGAGTTGGGCCACTTCCTAAACAAGACTCACCACTGAAGGTCTGCAGAAAATATTTTTAGGTGTCAGGTTGTCTCGTGTGTGTCTCTTTTGGGCTCTTGCTACATGACATTATTTAATAGACTTCAATTTCTAATTAATTTAGGATCGGAAATAAACTTAACTAAGGTAGAGAAAAAAAAATTATGAGAAAAAAAAAATTGGAAACATGGTGGATAGCTTTTTTTTGGATAAATTACTAAAAAGTGTTTGGTAGGCTAAATTTTTTTCAAAAATATTGAATTAATTTTACTGATGTTGTGTTTAATTTTTTCACAACATCGAAAAAAATAATTACACCCCTTCAATAATAATCTTCCCCAACTATTTTATATAGAAAAGCAAATGATGGGGAAAAAAAATTCAATTATATTTTAATTTACCTCCTAACAATTATAGGCAAATAATTTTTCCTATTCCATTTTTTTTAGAATTTTCTTTTTCACCTTTTACCAAACCCCTACTTAAAAAGTTAGCACTTACAATATATTGTTGATTACACCTGCTAAGGCTGGTTGATGCAGTTAGAATTAATTTATAACTGTGCTTGTGTTTGTATATATTATTTTGAGATTTAGGCATATATTTATTTTATTTTATTTTAATTTAATTATTTTCCTAATTTAATTATGATTAATGTTGATTGATTTGTAATTAACTATAATTATTTTTATATTCTTTCTTTATTTTTAGAATTTTAGATTTTGGATTTATTTATAATTAAATTATAAAAGGATGCTTAAGACCTTTATTATATGAGTTGAATATTTTATTATTTTGATTATTATAATTAAGAATAGGAGGGTTTCTCTTTTACTAAATTCCAATTTTCTATTTAATCTCTTATTATATGTGCTTTCGGGATCATTTGATATTAGGGCATTGAGTTGCCTTCGACTAGAAATATAACTAGGTCAGATTGCTTGTCATAGGCTCGACCTGCCTTTGACCTGACCTGTTGAACAAAAAAACATGATTGAGCCTATTACAGGCCTATATATAAATATTTTTTTATTAATATTTATACTTGATATTATAAATTGAACAAATTTATTCTATATATGTAATTTATACATGTAACGTTAATTGAATAAACTCTAGGGGTTCAAACAAATTGCAAATAAAATTTACACATTCAAGGCACATGCATCACTAAAAATGAGTTTCAATTTACAAATTGAAATGCATTCTCACCCTTAAAAATATGAGGACTACAAAATTTGTAAAATAGCCAACATTTATTTTTCATATATAATTTATTGCAAAAATATTTACACATTCACTACACATATAATTTATTTTCCATATGCAATCAATAGAGCCGGCAAAACGGGCTCGGCTCGGCGGGTCAAATCGTCCCACCAGCTAAACGGGGCAGGGCGGGCTGAGTTTTTCAACTCATCTCAAAAGCGGGGCGGGAAGAGCTCATTTTTTGGCGGATTAATGGCGAGCCGAGGCGGGTCAGTGTAAAATAGGCTCGGACTGGTGGGCCAACCCGTCCAACCCGCCAGACAGGACGGGCCGAGTTTTTCAACCCACTTTCAAAAGCGGGGCAGAGCGAGCTGACTCATTTTTTGGCGGGTTGATGGCGGGCCGCCCACTTTGCCACCTCTAGCAGCCAGTATTTAATTGTATAATAACTCCATGGAATAAACTTTTGCTATAGATAGTGGCAGACCCAAAAATTTTTATTTATGTGTGCACAATTAGTGGTGGCGGCCCTTAAATTTTTTTTAAAAAAACAAGTTTAAATACATAAAAAAATAAAAAAATATAAACAAGAAAAAAAAATTCAACTTAACATAAAAAAAATAGTAATTAGAGACAACCTTTGGCATGTAAGCATCCTCATTCAATTTTTAGGGGGCGTTTGGTTAAGAATTTTTTTTTGGAATAGTACAGAAATGAGATAGATAGAGAAATGATTGGAAAGATAGATAAAGTGGGATAGGTAGAAAAATGTAAAAAAAAGTTGTTTGGTGGGGAAAAATTTTACTGGGAAAATTAGGTAACTTTATGAAATCAACAGTGCATTAAAAGCCAGATAACCGGTTTTCCGAAAAATCCCACCTTCAAATTGGGTTTCTAAACAGTGCGGATATCTATGTTTCTCATAAATCCAGACAAATTGGATAGATGGGATTTTGGTGAAAAACATTGAAACAAACATGGTGTTTTTAAAAGCCATACTTGAGAAAGATAGATATCCCTAAAAAGCTCCCAACCAAACACCACCTTAAAGTCATTTTGTAATGACCAAAATGCTACATATTTTAACATAATATGGATTGTAGACAAATTTAATCGACTCTAACACAGGATGATTCCTCTTTTTGTTTGGTTCGCTGACCATCTCGAAAGAGTGACTAGCCAGGAGAAATGGGTAATAATTGAAACAAGGCATATATATGTAGCAAGCTCCTTAAAAGAGAGGAATGATTATGAAGGGAAAAAAAAAGAAACAAAGTAAAGAAAGAAAGATAGATAGTAAGAGAGTTGCAACAATAGGTGATATGTGCCCGAGCAGTTAAGATACTCACTCCCTTTTTTTTTCCCCAAAACTAATGTCTGCACTTGCAAACAGCGGCTCCAACGTGGGTCCGCCGATGGTTATAGAATGGAGGATTATGAAATTACACTGCCATGAGAAGGTAAAGACAAATTTAAATGACCCTAACAGTAATTTAGATTAGATTTTTCATCTTTAATCATTTATATGTGTGTTTTTAGAATCACATAACATAAGTGCTCAATATTTTAATATTATGTTATGTGACTAATATTATATTATAATATGATATGTTATCTGCCTAATATTAAAATTATATTATGTAAGTTGTTATATTGAAGTTGTATTACATTGATGACGACTCATTGCTTTGATATTTTGAATAGGTGGCTACTTTATTTCTTTTAGAAAAATATCTTGCCATAAAGTTATTTTATTTTATTTTTTACATCAAATGCAAAGAACGACATGGATTATTTCATTGTAAGAATATATTACTCTTCTCAAAGTTTTTGTGGCGTGTAGTTTGCATTGGATTAATAGTAATTTTTATTTTAGGATCTGCAGTGTAAATTATGTTTTTTAGTCTCGCTAACTTTAAATTTAAGATTTAATTAAAATTCACTAGTTGTGAGAAATTGTATTAATTTACACTTTATTACGAAAAAAAATTATGAAATGATCTTATAAAAATAGTTAACAATTTACAACATGTCGTCTTAGTAGGCTTAATAGGCCTGTAAGGCCAGACCAGGCCTTGTATTTTTTAGAAAATAGGTCAAGTTAGGCCAATATTTTACCTTGCACAAGGCTAAGAAATCAGGTCAGGCTTGAAGCCTTGGTTCGTCTTCAAATTATAATGTACTGGAGAGAGGCCCTGCTATGATACCACTTGTAACGCATGATCACTTGCAAGATCAGTGACTGTCCCCGCAAACTAACATGAGACTTTTCAGCGTGCTTTGTCCTCACTCACACACTTCTTAAGAAAACTTCGTATGAGGTCACTCATCCCAGAATTGCTCCAAGTTAAGCATGCTTAACTATGGAGTTCTTCCGTTATGAGCTACCAAAAAGTATATGCATCTTGTTAGTATAGGTATTACTTATTAGTTATTAATTTTATAAGTTATCCCCAACTATACAGTCTCATACCTGCACAGTCTTTGAAATCTCTTATTTCAGGTGTTGATTCGATTAATTCACGTACCCTTCCAGTTGGAAACCTGCCCGGAGATGCTACTCCCCGCCCTTGTTAGCGCCCGAGTCGTTACATACTACTTAGAAATCAATCCAATTTTCAAGATAATGTGATGACGATTGAGATTCTCGACATTTCAGTGTATGATAGTAGTCCCATATATGATGACTCTGATGGAGAACATGATTATCACGGAGAACATGATTATCACATGATTATTCTGGTGAAGAATGAGATTTTAATAATGATCCAATCTATGATGATTTTGATATAGAGCAAAATTATGATGGTAATCCAATCTTTGATGACTTTGATAAAGAAATAGAGGGTAGAGTAGAGAATACACTTTTGTTGTGTTCAATGAGAAGCAAATGACCCAAGGGTTGAAGCCTAACAATATATTCGTGATTCCAAATGCTCACAAAGCTTACAGCCATTTTACTTATCGAACCTTCAAGCCATCATAGTTAAGTAGGGGTGAAAGTGGGGTCGGCCTAAAGGGGCCTACAGCCTAGCCTATATCAGGCCGGGCTTGACCTATTATATATAGTCAAATAGAACATACCCGAGCTTTTAAAGAAGCATATTTAGAAAGTAGGTGATAGACTTTTTTTACATACCGGACCTATAAGCCTACAGGCCGGTCTATATCATATTATTTATTTTAAATTAAATAAAATAATATTATTCATAGTAGTACCAAATGGTGATAGTTCACTTGGTGTATGTGAACTCAGTAGGTGGTGGAAGGACTTAGGTTCGTTCCTTCACCAATACTATCTTTGAGAGTGACATAAGATCTGTACCAATCTCTACAGTACCATCAGAATCAACATTTAGTACTAGAGGAAGAGTTATTGATGCTTAACGTTCTAGTTTAACTGAAGATATCATCCAAACTTTAATATATGACAGAGATTGGCTACATAATAGGTATGACTTGAAAAAATAAAAGGTATAAATTTAATCAATTGAAATTATTTTATAATTTCATGATTCTGCTTGGAAATTTAAAATTAACAGGCTAACGAGCTAAGCCAAGCCATTTGTTTTTTTATAAACGGGTCAAACCATGCTAACAGTTAGACTCTTACTAGGCTCAAGCCAATTGAAATTTTTTGGCATAGGCTTGGGTTTTTCGGGGCAAAGCTTGACTCAGCCCAACCCACTTTCTCCCCTAGAGTTAAGGATGTGCACTAGGTGTTTCATGAGATGGTTGTGAAAGACTCAATGGCTCTTAATACTATTGTTTTTGGGTACGCTCAACACGACTTTACAAATGAGGCATTGAATTTTTCATTTAGTTTAGTGCAATATAATCTTAAGAACATTAATGTGAACTTAAATGTGGTAATTTGGAACACTTCGAGATATGGGTTTTCACGTAAGGATGAATAAACATTGGTGGTCTCTGAGATCTTCATGTTGATGATTGCAGATGATGGTGTTGAGCATTAAATGTTATCGTTGACTTTTGTTATATTTGATATTGTGCAGAATTTCTATAATGGAAAAAAATTGATATGTTTAAGCAAATGTTGCGTCATGAAGATAAAATACATTTGAGGGCGAACATTTTTCTAGTGGAGGAGAATGTTACACTTAGAATTGTGTTTGTGTATGTACATTATTTTGGAAATTAGGTGTATCTTTATTTTATTTTATTTTTTCCATAATTTAGTTGTGTTTAATGTTGATTGATTTGTAACCAGCTATAATTATTTTTATATTCTTTCCGTATTTTTTGGATTTTAAATTTTAGATTGATTTGTCTATAAAAGGGTATGTAAGACCTTTATTACAAGAGTTTAATATTTTATTATTTTGATTATTATATTTAAGAACCATATGATTTTTCTTTTACTGATTTTCAACTTTTGTTTAGCCATTTATTCTATGTGTTTCCGGCATCACATATCTTATATTATTTTTGGCTTTGTTTATTTTAATGATTTGAACTTAGATTCACCAATAACTGTCTTGACTTAAAGTTTCAAAGCTTTCTTGTAGCAAAGAGTATTTTGAGCAAAATACTTGGAAAAACATATGCCTAGGCTTAACTGTATACTAACATGAAATAATCCCTAGGGGTGCGGGGCTGGTAAGCGTCATAAGACACTGCAAAATAATTAAATTGAACCAAATCTCATTTTTCTCAACCAAATTTGAGAATCAAATTGATCTCATAATTAATTCAAAAATTAAGCTGAACCAAAAGAATTGTTTCAAAAAATCAGTTCAAAACGAATTTTTATACCTGAATTAGTTTATAATGGGTTAGGAATCGGTTTTGAAACATAAACCGATTCCAAAAAAAAAAAGATAATTTAGTTATGAACTGAACCGATTTAAACTCATTCAATTCAGTTCAGGTTTAAAGAGTGAATTACGCAAAAAGATTTCTATTTAAATTTTTAGGCAAAGTAACTTGGGATATGTAGCAAAAACCTTTATGCTCTATGCGATAAAGAGAATTAATTTCATCCAAATCACTTGATACCATGAACAACCAAAATAAATAAATTAGAATAAATTTATTTCCAACATATATTTATTACCTTCCACGTATGGTTATTATGACTCGGCTAAATTGTGATACTGAAAAAGAGCTTTATTTATAATGGTAGACTACGAAATATGGAATTGTCACATTTAAGAGAACTTCACCTAAAAAATAAGGGCACTATTTTTGTCATTTTAAATGAGATAAAGATTATTTTCTACAGAGAAAATAATTGAGGAAAGAGAAAAAACAATGAGGTGAGAGAAAAAGTTTGCAATGGGATCCACGTCTGAATGTGTGTATAAGAATATTTTGATCTATCATGTAAAAGAAGAGACATCATCCCAAAAAATAAAGAGATGAGATATTGAATTTGAAGTTTAATAGTCGGAGTAAAAAGTGAAAATTAGATTGATAGATAAATTAGCGTAGCATATAAGGATGAGAAATAAATAAGGTCAAGGGGCATATTGGATTGAGATTTTAAAGTATTTTAACGGATTATTTTTTGATAAAAAAATTCACTGATATTTAATTAGGATTTTAAAGTATTGAAAAAAAGTCACGTAGTATTCAATTAGGATTTTAAAAGATTATTTCAGAGTCCTTTCAAATCTGATGATATTCAATCAGAATTTTAAACAAAGAAAAAATAATTGTGGTATTCAAAAATCTGAAGATTTTAATGAATTTTTTATTGGTGTGAATTTTCGTGAGACTTTTTTAGTGAGAAATATAGATAGGATGCCTCTATCACAATCTCACCCTAACACCTAAGATTTCTTGAGATTTTTCTATTTCAGTGTCTTTTTCTTCATTTGGTGGGTCGACCCACTCGAAACCGAGTTTCGACATGGGAGCTTCGTCAAAGCTCAAAAACAGCAGATATTTTGAGATTTTTTTCACAAAACAACCCAGAAACAACAACCCGACAATATTTTAATCTAATTCATCTCAAAAACAATATATTTTTTTTATAGTTTTTGAAAGTTTAAAAAATGATTTTCAAACTATTGGTTGCAATTTTTCGTTTCACAAAAATGTGTGTTTTTTGTATTAAAAATAACATAAAACATTGAAAAAACTACAATTAGAACAAAAATTCACAAATCAATTTTCGTTTTACAACAATGAAACAAGATCAATTTAAAGAAAGGTTAAAATTTTTATAATATGAACCTTATGCTTCATAACAATACATTCATGAACGGAAGTTTTTCGCTATAAGAAACGATTTTAAACAATTTTTGTGTCAATAGATTACTAAAAACTTATTTTTCAAAAGTCCCAAAGCAATTTAAGGCTTTTGTGTATTGTTTGAAAATAATTTGAGAAATTTTCTAAATTTTTATATAATAAAACCCAGAAATTCGAATTCAAAATTTTCTTGGAATATTCAATGAAAACATGCATATGATATATGGTTAGAAAACTCTCATCACATAGAATAAAACCCCAAAAATTTACAAGATCAATTGCAAAAAATTCGAAACGAAATTTTGTCATGAATTTTACTAATTAAGAAAACTATATTAGGTTTTATTTTTTTATTGACTCTTATAATTTTGAATATTTGTAAAGATTCATATGGTTTTTTAAAATTTTATAAATTAATATTATCTTTTCAAATTTTATAAATTTTATTAAAAATTTTTAAAATTCAATTTTATAAAATCTTGATTGTAAAATTTTTAATTTTTTGTTTTTAAAGTCCCTCCAATTTTAAATAATTTTTTAAAATTTATAAAAAAATTTATCTCAAAAAATATTTTAAAATCTTAATTCACTGCACCCCAAAATACAAAGAAGGTTCAGCAGCTTGGCTAAGGCACTAGAGAGTCAAGTGTGAGTTCTTCAATTGGAACTTTTGTTTATGATCGTAGAAATTCAATTTTACGACAGCAGAACATTAAGGTTTTATTTAATTTCACTTTATAGATTTAGGGTTTTTACTTTCTACTTGCAAGCACGAGGCCGTACCAAGTTCTGATATTATTCTCTATGATGAATCGCTAGGGTTTTTCACTTTGTTGAGATCGCTCGAACGAAAAGGAGCCATTCAAATTCAAACAGCGATGCCGAGGTACGCTCGGTTTTTAGTTTTCGGAATTTCTGTTTAATCGAATCCATGTGACTCGTTAATCCCTTGCTCTAATTTGCAGGTACTATTGTGACTACTGCGACACCTATTTGACCCACGATTCTGTAACTTCCTCACTTCACTTCTCATTTCATCTATCATGGCAATAGCATCTGATTTTTGCTGCTTGTAATTGCGATATTATTATTATTAGCTAATATTTTTGTTGGTATGGTTTTTACTTTTTAGCTTAACTTTCCAATGCTGCTGTTTGATGTGTTTAGGGTTAAAGTTTATTTTAAAAATGTGATACATAGGATTAGCAAAAATAAATAAATGAAAATCGGTGGAACAAAAATCTGGGTTAAGTTTAAGTTTTATTTCCATGAAAGGTTACAACTGCACATCTTTATGTTGATAACACTAATTGTTTTGTTTGTATGTTGCAGCCATCTGTAAGAAAGCAGCATAATGCAGGTTACAAACACAAGGTACTGTGAAATTGTCTTGCTTCTTAAAATAAGTGCTACATATCATATTCATGATGTTTATATCGCTGTTTCTTACTTAAGGGAAATGTGAGGTCCTACTACCAGCAATTTGAAGAACAACAAACCCAAAGTTTAATTGATCAAAGGATTAAAGAACATCTTGGGCAAACTGCAGTGTTTCAGCAGGTTGGTGTGGCTTACAATCACATGGTGGGTCAGAGGCCTTCCTTTCCTGTCTTGCCACCGCCAAGATTGCCTATTCCTGGAAATGCACAAGTTCTTGGAAATCAACAACTAATCCCGGGGTTCCGACCTCTTTTGCCTAGACCAGGTTCTGTTGCACCCTTGAATTTCTTTATTTAAGCATTTGTCTGCTGCATTTTACATGCAGACATCCGTGGCTCTTTTATTCTGCTTACGTTGACTATGATCATGCACCTGCTGATGTCTCCCTACAAATTATTTCTTTGGCTTTCATAACTGTAATCCCTATCTTGTGCATTTCATTTTTTAACTGTTCTACACTTCTACTTGATAGTTGATTGTCTGGCTTTTCTCACTTAAAAAATTCTATTATTTTCTTAAATAAAAAGATGTAAGAAAATTCATGCCTGCTTTTATCTGTTTACTTTGTTAAAAATTTTTGTGGAAGTGGCAACCTTCTATTCTTGTGCCCAAAGCTCTGGAAAACTGGGTGACCGTGGGCAAGTATTATCAATAGCTGCTTTATTGTAGCCATATGTAGTGTAACTAGTTTTCAATTGGAGTTCGCAGGATATCTTTCTGGACCACCAATGCCACAAATGGTACCTCCACCTGGTGCTCCCTCGTTTCCTGGTCAAGCAAATACCTTACCCAGACCCCCTACATTAGCCCCCCCATCAATGGTTCCTGGAAGCACTGCAACACCAGTTTCCAATGGTACTCCTTCCATGGTTTCATCAGCAGTGTATCAAGCCAATCCATCAGCATCATTAACTGGAGGTTATGATAGTTACAATGCCAACACTCAAGCACCTGAGGGCAATCACTGACCTGGTCAACCTAGTATGCTCTGTTGTATGGAATTATCTAATGCAATACTTGCTTACAAAAAGTTTCATCGCATTATTCTTTGCTATTTTATATTGGCAACTGAGAGAAAATATAGTATTTGCAGGGATTCTAACATTAGTTTGATTCCATATACTCTCTGAATATTTCTATTTCTATCTGTCATGGTTGTCATTTGACTAGAACTATTCATGGCAGTTGACGATCAAATGAGGACTCTCACCTACCATCTTATATTTCGACCCATCATATTTTGATATTTTTAGTATGTAGGGTGTCAAGCAACATGAATTTTGGGAAAAACTGTATGAGTTACTATTCTCGATGAAAGAATTCATATTGAGTTGCTAGTTGCTTAGAATTTTTCGACATAGCTTTGTTGTGCAATTATGTATATCTAAGCTTTTATCATATTGATAAACTTCTAGTTGCCACTGCAAGTTTGGGTTAGAGGTTATATCAAGAGTCATTGACTCTGAATATGTGATATAATAACTTTGTTAAAAATTGCTACCTAGAATTACTTAGATTTGTTTTCCCAAAGTTTATTGGATGTTATTGTGCTTTTGTTCCTTCACAAATTCCTTTTTTAACAAAATAAGTTTAAAATATTGTTGGCAAGGGTTCTGCTGCCTGCAATTCTCTTTGGTGGAGAATTATAACTACCATTGTATGCCCAAGGCTTGTAGTATGCCATGATGTTTGAAGGTGATATATTTCCTCTCTATAATTTTCTTTTTGGTATTGAAAAAATTGATATTTTAAAAATTAGTATTGTATTATACAATTTCGAATAATGCATTTTCATTATCAGTTTGTCAGCATTCTTTTAATTCCTGGTATTGTTATTATTAGAAAATCAGCTTCTCCACAGGCTGTTTGTTCTTTTACCTATCTTTTCCCAGTTTCAGTTTTAGCCTTTCCAACCTCTGATCTGGCATTTTTTTATAATTTAGTTGTAATGTGCATATTCGGTTTTGAAACTTTATGGTGAGCTAAGTAAAAGGGGTTCCTAATTCTTTGTAATATGTTTTAGTTCTACATGATGTGATTAAGTAAAGTGCTTCAATTTGGAAAATACATGGGAGACCTGAACTGAAGAGTAAAATAAAATGAAATAAAATAAAAAAATCAAAATACTTCAATTTAAATTTTGATATTAGTATTCCAAACTCGAAAATTCATAAATGGGTTTAATGTTTCATATGGGAAGATTATTTGATAAATATATTTACTATTATTTTAATTGAAAAAACATCATAATTTTAACCTACTAAAATATAAGAAGCCCTTATATGCATTATAGAAAGAAGACTACTTTATAAGCGAGCCCTTGTTTTTTTAACAAATAGCGTGGTTTGTAGCTGGTTGGCCAAGTGAGAGAATCTGGCAACCTGACAATCTATGGTCACGGGGTACGTTGGAAACGAATCAAAAAGAACTAGTTTTTGTATCATCAGTTTAATTCTTTTAACAAATTATTTATGGGAAAGTGTGTATCATTTTAAAGGATATAAAGTTGTGTCATTTTAAGAGAGAGAGAGAAAGAGATAGATAAAGGAGGAGAGAGAGTTGACAAAAAAAATAAAAAGTGTGGGTTCCTTGTGAGAGTAAAAGAATATAAGTTGTGTCATTTAAAAAGATAAATATTTTTTTCATTATTTATTAATCTAATTGGAATGAACTAGCTTTTATATTACTAGTTTAATTCTTTTAACAAATTATTTATTAATCTAATACGAATAAAACACGTATGAAGAATATGTGTTTAAGTCGTGAATCATTTCTACGTGCAAAAATCAGTGCAATGCAAGAGGCACATCCTTACAATATACAATTAAGTCACATGCACTACATGTGGCAAACACATTTTGGCTTTTGCACAAGTCACGTATGGATATTATACACTAAATTTAATTAAGTAGGTATGTGAAAAATGGGCTCTGATAAACCTTTTTGCTTGAAGTTGTCATCGAGACATGGCTCCTTTTCAAGAAGATCATGAAATCCATAAAGACATTATCGGGTCACTAATGCTCAACCTTCAATTCTGTTAATCTATTCAATAACTTGCACTCAACAAATGAACCAAAATGTTCTATAACACTGAATTTTGAAGGAAAAAGGCAAGAAATTCACACCTTGAATGGTACTTTCTTACCAATGAATGCAGTCTGCTAAACAAATCAGTGAAAACAATGTTTACGAGTGGTAACTCAATAAGACATTTAATTATGAAATGAATTTTTTTTTTTCAGCATATTCTACCAAGCTAGGTTAGTCCCAAAGAAGAAGGTGGGGGTTGAATTGTACAAACAGATCCACATGCAGAAGGCCCTTGTGGAGCTCTTTTACCAACAAATTGGGGTTAGAAGATATACCCCCGAGTCATAGATTGGAAGATCATCTGACTATCCCATAATCGCTGCCTACAAGAAGATTCATTCATAGTTGTTTAGAGTGCGAGGAGATTCAACACCAAATAAGGGTATTCCATGCACTTATGCTACAAGAGGTATACCTTTTGTGTTGATGAACTATATTGATTCTTTAACATCCCAAACCACAATCATCCTACATGTTTCAGCCGATCCGATTATTCCTTCAATGATAAACCTTCTTAAAACATGGGAACCAAAAAGTGTTTTAAGCAACAGGAACCGAAGTTTTTGCATAGGTTTTCATGTGGCAATAATCATAATGACCTGAAGTTGTACAATGCTTGTTCTTTACTTTCAATCCTTAGAGAGATTCCAGGTTGATTTTAAGTTATCTTTGTGTAAGCATCTTCTAAAGTGTGCTTTCCTTTGTCAAGTAGTCCATACTCCATTGGTGCTGCAAATCCTATCATGAAGAGGTCTACTCATGGAAAATTAATTGGTTACGATACCGATTGTGAGGCTTTTATCACATGAACTGAAGATGCAATAAGATCTACTTTGAGCATCAATGCTTCTGTCATCTTTTACTAGAGTCTAAAGGTAAACATGGAGGATCTTTTCAAAGTTGCCATCTTTTACTAGAGTTTACTAGAGTCCAAAGGCAAACCTGGAGAATCTTATTCTTGTATCATTGAGAAGAAAATGAAGGACCTGAAATGACTGCGGTCTAGGACAGATTGTCATTTGTTCATCCTGTTAGTGGAGAATCTTTTTTGGTTCAATCCAATTTACACGTGGATGTGGTTCATGACCACTAGTTCGATGAAATTGTTCAAACCAGAGCCACAGGAAACGATAACAGAAGAAAGTAGCTTATTGACAATTGTTTGGATTGAACAGGGAGACAAGTTGCAAACGGAAAAGCATCACAAGACTTCTCCAATTGCAAGGAAAGTTTTTGTGTTGTAGCCTTTGATGCAAAAAGCATGATATATAATATATAATATTCAGAAGCCAAAAAGGCTTTTATCTTATTTTCTTTACGTTTCAATAGAAAGAGGAAAGGGTCTTGCTCATGCGATCTCAGGGGAAAATCTACCATATGAATGCCTGGAAAGATTCTCTCCAAAAAGCAGGATGATCCTTGCAAATAGGAATGGAACCTTATAATGAAAGTCTCATTACAATGGTTCTCTCTCTCTCTCTCTTACCTTCAAGAAAAGTATAGAACAATAAAATACATATTCCTTATGCTATCATGCTTATTTAGGGTGCCTTCAGAGCATATGAGATGGCTTTCGATGCTATTTACACACCTAGAAATAGAAGGCTCTTGCAGGAGGTTTCCTCAGCTGGATCTATAGTGGTGAGTGAGTTGAAATGTTTGTTTATCAGACAGGCATATGTTCAATTCTATCTTTTTACTGAGTATTACTAATCATCTATTGCTTCCAAATTTTATCATCAATTTAATTCTCATTAATTTTCATAACAATGAATATATTCTTTTTGTTTCAGAAGATTTCAAGTGCCAGATTGTTCTGTAACAGTTTTGGTTTTTTTCAGACCCCATTTTCAGTTTACAAGATGATATGTTACCATATGTTTTTCTAACATTCTGAGTTACCGAAACAATAAACCTAGAAACATGGCCACTTATGTCACTAGAATAACAATCCAGCAGAGTGACATGTGCAGGTTTTCTAGGTCGTTATATTGTTAATAAATATGTGGCGCATTTAATGTTGACAGAAATGAAAATCAGTTAATAAATAAGCAGCTAGCTTACTTCGGCCTTGGCAGTTGGCATTCTTGATGTTCCTCTTTTTGAAGAACATTGCACAGGATTTGATCACTGTCAGTAACTTTCACAATTCTCCAATTATGACAAGAATGATCTTTGTTCTTGTTCTGTAATGAAAATATATCATAGTTTCATTACACAACTCTTTCATATATTTACTTTTAAGAAGTTATTTTATCTAAAATCAGACTGAAGAATTCTTTGCTGAGAGCTTGAGACTTTCTTGTTTTGCCTACAGAATGAACTTAAATGCCATGCCTTTTTCTTAATCATTGCGTGGGTATCCCAACCTTTTGGGTGTGAAACTAATCCTATTTGGGGTTGCCCTTAAATTCCATGCTTGAATATATTTAGAAGAGTACGGATAAAAGTGAAATAACTCACTCTTACTAAACAAGTACTTAAATTTTTAAATTGGAAGGTGTTTTTCATCATTGTTACTTTTTTCTAAAATATATTGGACAAACTTCTACTGTCCTTGATCTGGTGCAGGAAACTCCAAATTCTTAAAAGATGTGAAACCTCCATCCACAACCAAATTATGTCCACTAACATACTTGGCATCATCAGATGCAAGATAAAGTGCAGCATTAGCAATATCATTGGGTTCACAATTTGCTCCCTTCAGAACACCAACATTATGAACTATGTCTACAAGTCGCTGAGCATCAAGATGTGGATATATCTGACTCATTTCACTCATGACAAAAGTAGTGGGAATGGCAAAAGGTGATATGCAATTGACTCGGATTCCATACCTGCACAGCTCTGAAGCTAAAGATTTAACAATGCCTATAACAGCACACTTGGATATTGAGTAAGTGTGTTGGGCCATTCCTCCCATCACTCCAGTGACACTGGCTGTGCAGATAATGGATCCAGCTCCACGTGGCATCATTACACGTGATGCATGCTTGATGCCTGCCACAACCCCACGAACATTTATCTCCATGACTTTGTCAAACAATGCCAAATCCAGGTCAACAATGCTTGGAGGAGTTTTGCAGGCTATCCCTGCATTATTGTACATGATATCAAGTTGTTTGAATTCAGAGATGGCAAAATCAACAGCACTAGATATGTCTGATTCTTTGGTGACATCACACTTTATAAAAGTAGCATTAGGTCCTAGTTCTTTTGCAGTCTCTTGGCCAAGTTGTTGTTGGATATCAGCAATAATAACCTTGGCCCCATTATTGATGAATTTTGTTGCTGCAGCCTTTCCTATTCCACTAGCTGCTCCAGTGATCAGAGCTACCTTTTCTTGTATCTTCCTGGACCATCCCATCAGATGTTAATTAAAGGCATAAACTAGATTCTTTTGATAACATTTCCAATATGCTGAGCATCATTTGATGATGTATCTAATAATTGGTGGAAATAGAAATTCAGAACTAAAAGGGTTATGTAGTCTTCAATGTGCCATTAAAGTCTTGTATGTCAGTATGTGACTAATCATTTGTTCATCTCTATAGTCCTCTCCTTGCAGATAAACAACAATGTACTGCATCTAAGGTAGTATATCAAATGCAGGGAAAAAGACCTGAAGAAATAGTAAAGCAGCTAATCCGCTCCATATTATCAAAGGAAGTATACAAACTAAAATGCAAGAGAAAAGAGCTCAATTAGTAGTCAAAGCGGCTAGCTTGACTTTGTGCAATTAAATTGAGTATTAAGACTACTATGCATTTATCAAATTAATCCATTTTGTATCGGTCAAAAACCTTCAAATTGAAATTCCTACTTACTACACAAGAGATGTTTAAACTAAAATTTACAAGTATGTGATTAGTAACAGTGTAAATGGAAGGACTGCAGGGACTATAAATCAGAAACTTTTTAAGCATTCATAGTGGATTCATGCCTAGTTGCATCATGAATATTCATTCATTCCCCTCCCCCCCACCCCCTTGCTTCTTTTGCAAAATTTTCCCGTTACCAACCATAATTGTTCTTATTTGTCTGACCAGAATAAATAACGGTTTGCCATGCTATGGATAAATAGAAAAAGGAAATATAAACCAAAGACAACAGAAACTGAAGAACAACTTTGCCAAACCTTCCAGTCTGAGTAGATAACAACCTGTGGAAGCTCTCAGCAAACAAAGCCCTTGAATAGAAAACGTTTTCACTGCTTTTCACAATCAACAGCAACATAGTAAGCTGTATTACTATTCATAACTCGGAAATAATCAAAGAACCGAAAAGAAAATCCACATGCAGGATCAAAAGGAAAAGAATCAGTCAATTGACTCATTTCATTGACCTAGTTGTTAACACTTTGCACAATCATTCCACAGTTCCACCCAACAAAAGTGAACAAGTAAAGAAAATCTATAGCCATTTCCTTAATCCAAAATATTTCAATAAACAGAAAGCTGATTCAAGAGATAGAATAGCAGATTAAGTTGAAAATATAAAGCAGAACATCCTATAAGTTTTTTTAATCATCAAACAGAAAAGATAGATAAAAAGATGAAATGAAGTGTGAAACCAACCTCAAACCAATTCTAAACATGATTTTCTGCCAAAAATATGGCTCAGATGAAGACACACACAGAGGATGGTGTTGTAGTCCGAGCTTTAGCTTTGCTTCCTTGTTAGACTAAACAAGAGGTAGAGAGATAATGTAATTTGTGGAGCTTAGGGTAGTAAGTACAAGTACTATATAATATGCTGTTGGGTAATTTGGTCAATGTGGCTAAAGAATATATATGTAATAATATGCATGCCCCATGATTGACGTTCATAGAATAATTTTGTTTTTGAACCTCATCAGTCAAAATGCATTGCATTCGACATTGTGAGAATTTAACAATGGATAAAGGAATCAGTTCCCTAGACTGATCTTTGAATCAAAACATCTTATTAATACTGTTATGACCTAAGCACATGCACTGATATAAACACAAGACACTATACATTAACATATACAAAAAGAGGGGGTATATTCTTACTAAAAAAAAAAAGCCATTATTTTGTATACTTCAAGGGATAGTTATTTTCCAAACATGTTTTAACTGGTAAAGCCATTGTTTTGAGAGGGAAGAGATCATCAAAGATCAAACAATAAAACCCCAACAAAGTATGATGTGTTTGTGTTTAAAATTGTTCTGCCATTGTGCTATTTGGTAAAATTTCTTTAAAAGTTATATCATTGAGCTATGACATTCTCTTTATGGTGGTTATCTAGATACTAAAAATCAATAAATAAATGAATTAGTGTTTATTATTTTAAAGGACATACAATTGTGATATTTTAGTCAAAACTATTGTGTTTTATAGCGAGGAAAACAAAAACCATGGTGGAAAAAAATGAAAAAAATGTTAATTTAAATATTAAATAAAAAATAATAATTTTAACTAAAATAACGATCCTTTAAAATAATAAATACGTTTCCCAGTAAATAAAACACTTGTCAAAATAAAACATGGATGAAATTAACACAATTCCCAAATCAACTAAAATATAACGTAACAAATCTTAAACGTACTTTTCACCTACAAAAGTAAATCTTAACAAGTCAATTAAGCTATTTGAAGTGTATCGGGGCATAGGATTAGGAGAAGTCATACATGAACATGACTGATGACTCTCATGAAGAGGAGTCAAAATGGACTGCACTATCAAAGTGGGTTCAGCTCGACAAACAAGCTCAAATTACTAGCAAAAATGTGTGGGTTTGATCAATAAAATCAAACCTAGAATATCTTAACGGGATTTACTTCTAGCTGATTTGGTTTGACCTACACTCAACCTCAAGCCCCGAAGAAGACAAAATTAACCACTGAACTTTATTCTTTATTTTTGAAGTTTGCTTATGAATCATAATAAAAAAAAGTAATTTCGAAAGGGAAAGTATATCATGTCCCGTTTCGAAATATGCTTAAGAAATTATAACCGTTAGATTGACTGAAATTAATGATAATTAAGTTGATTGTAAATGTGGTAAACTTTTTTGGTAGTAAGTATATCCTGCGCCATTTCAAAATATACTTAAGAAAATACCATGTGTTAAGTAATTTAAGCCACGTCAACTTAGGGGTGGCAATTTCGGTTGACCCGACCCGCCCCGCCCCGCCACCAACCCGCCAAAAACGGGGCTGGGCGGATTGACCAGCCAAAAAATATGAGTTGTAAAAATGAACCCACCCCGTATTATGGTGGGTTGGCGGGTCAACCCACCAACCCGCCAATTAATTAAAATTTAAAAATAAATTATATTTTATGAATTTTTTAATATTATTTTATTTTATTTCACACTTCTCTATATTTTTTTTAGTCTCAATCTTAAATGTATACTAATATTTGTCAAACATTCTTTAGGAATTTATAAATAGATAACATTTGTCATAAATAAAATTGTTATTCTTTATTTTTTCTAGAAAATACTAAGATAAAAAAAAATTGAATATCACAAAAATTTAAGTACTAATGAAATACTACTAAATTGTAAAAAAATAAAAAAAAAATTTAAAACCCGGCGGGTCAACCCGCCCCGCAGCGGGTTGAACCCGTTTTGACCCGCTTCTAGGCGGAACGGGTTGAGGTGGGTTGAAAATCTCAACCCAACCCACCCCGTTTTGGCAGGTTGACCCGCCGGGCTCAACCCATATTGCCACCGCACGTCAACTTGCAGATGTCTCCATCCACACACTCTTAATTGCGGTTATAGTTCAATTTACAAATTTAATTTTCATAATCAATTGTTATTCAAATAAATCGATTAAAATTAAAAATATAGGGGCATTCCGAGAATTGAACTCGGGACCTCTCGCACCCTAAGCGAGAATCATACCACTAGACCAAATGCCCGCCTCTGAAAGATTCGTCTAAACTTATTTCCCAAGTTTTAAGAAAGGAAGTTGTTTCCCTCCAAAGCATTGAACCGAAAATTTTCATTCATCTCTTTCTACTTAGATTTTGATTTCCGCTCCAATTTCATAAATTGATTGCCGAGTTTTCCGAACTTCTTCTTCTCTTCTCTCTTAGCTATCTCATCATTCATTAGAATCATTACATTAGGTTTTTGCTTCAATTTCACTGTAACCAAATACTAAGATTGAAAAAAAAAAAAAAAATAGTATCGGAGTTTTCATTCCTATGACTGAGGCCTACACCTTTTCTTCTTCGCCTCACTCTCAACCTTCACCGCCACCTGCTGGTAATTTTCGATTTTTCGTTGCTTCGTTTTTTTTATTTATTATTTTTTAATTATTCGTTTGTTGTTAACTTATTTATCTTTTACTGCGATGGTTTGATCGTTCCTTTCACAAGTGGTTTGTTCTTTAATCGTATTGGAATTTCTGTGCGCTTTGATGTTATTCAGAAACTGCATTTCGTTTGTTCTTTTTGTCGTTTGGGTCGAGAATTTTTATTTCAAGTTATTATACCTGATTGTGGTGGAAATAGAGCACGCCAACCCCCACTCAATAAGTTAATGAAAAACTAAAATAGAGTTTAACGTTTTGTGTACTTTGATCAACAGACTCTACTCCCTACGATTATGCAACAGATTGAGTTGAAAGTTGTGTTTCTCTAGGGATACGTATGTATGTAAGAACTGAGAAGTAATTGCGAAAGTTATTGATTCTGGTTCTGCTTTTGGAATATTATGTATTTATAAAATTTGGTGAAGGCTGGTGAGGATCGTACTCCTGACCTGTTTTATATATAATTTCTCTAATACACTCTCTCACGCAAGGATTCTTTGAGCTTAAAGTGTGCTTAAAGTGTTGATATTGTATTGGAATGTGGTGGCAGTGAGGATCAAATTCGTGACCCTGTGATACGGATCTGATACCATGATAAACAACCATCTCACCAAAAAGCTTAAATTGTTAGGTGAATGCCACTTTAATGGTTTTATATATAATTTCTCTAATGTATGGTAGTACTAGCTTAGCCTGTTGAGAATGTTGTTTGGCTACAATTAGGAGATGAAGTCAAAGATGCAAATGAAGATGAGCAGTCTCGGGAAACTGAGATCTTTGAGGACACTTTAGTGCTCAATAGTCCCTTCACTGAAACTGAGGTGGAGAATCTCAATCCGAACACTGAGCTTGTAGAGGATTGGGAACCTGTAGAGAACATGACAACGGGTCCAATATGTGAGTATGAACAAGAAGTAGTGCTTGATAGTGAGGACGAAGAAATGAATAATAGAGATGCAGTAACTGTTGTCAAAGGATTTCTTGAGGATGAAACTAGTCCATCAATGCTATTACAGAAGAGACGGCTCAAACTACCTCGTCAGCAAGCAAACTCAAATGCCACCACTTTTGGGAAATCTGCTACTGGTATGTGTTTGTTATCTACGTTTTTAACATTGAGTGCCTCGTTTCAGCCTTTCTAATAATTCTTGCATATTTTTTGTACTGCATCTCTGTAAGTTATTCTTGTTTGACTTACCATATCAATAAGTGATTGTTTCTAGCGCACTTCATGAATGATTAACTTTTCAATAATATAATATGCTTGAAGGGGACAAAGGAACTTCAATTGATGCTGAGAGCTTTAATGACGACAACCATTTATATCTTCCTGGAAGATTAAATCACATCCACTCACCAGAGCCCGGGGATTCAACCCAAGCTGCACTTCGCTTTGTGGATCAGTACTTGAACAATGCGGAATTCTTTCAAGAAATTCCGTATAGAAAGACTCCTAGGGAGAATTCACCTCATGTATTTAGTGCAAAAGGACCACTAAGTCTGGCTAAGAAAATCAAAGCTCGAACTCAAAATGAAGAAAAAGAACCTTTCAAATGGCTCGACAGTGATCAAAATGACAAAGAAGCTGGTATCTATTGTAAAAAGAATGAAGCATCTTCAAATTTTGGAAGCTACAGGCAGACATATATGAGAAAAAGACAGAAAAAAGGTGGCCATCTTCAGAACCAAGGAAACTGTAGTACAGGTAATAGATGTGATGAGAATTCAGTCCAAGGACCAGGAATGGTAACTGAAAACAATAACCCTCTCAAGGAGTTGGATGTTCAGTCTAATGCTACAAGAGAGAATGTTAATGTTTATTCCAGTGTGGCAGATACGTTAGACATGTCTGATATTGGTTTAGATACTCAAATAGCTGCTGAAGCTATGGATGCCTTAGCCTATGTGCCCCCTCCTGCCTGTCATTTCAATTATGCTCACCAACCAGAGAATGCACTTGATGGCTCTTTAAGCAATTTGACAGAGAATGAAGCTCATCTGAAAAATTCTTCATATAGACAGGATCCTGGTTTACATTCTATCACAGTAAAATCAAATAAGAGAAATGTCTGTTCCGGTAGATATAGTAAAGTAACTTCTAGTTTGTCTTGCAAGCACACTGGGAGTCAGCCTAATCCCGTCTCAGGGAAAATGAAAAAAATGAAGAAAAGCAAGTCAACTGTTGTGGGAGAGTCTGAAAATAATACTAATTTGCCAATATGCAGTGAACAAGTATCACTTGAAGCTGTTTGCTCACTACGAGAGTATATAAGTTTTCAACCTGCTGCCAAAGAACCCAAAAATTGGAATAATGACAGCAGATGGACAAGGATCAAAGATCAACCAAGCCATCATACAGAGAACAATAATGTCAAGGAGGAGGGTATTATTAGATACAAGAGGAAGGGTAATGGTATAGTGGCTGATCCATTGAAGTTGAGTGTTAGGACAAAACGTCTTAAATTGCCTACCAATTTATATGGGGTGGCTAGGAAGAGCAGGTTGAATCATCAGGTTCAAGTTACTCCACAGCTATCTGCAAGCAGCAGTTTTTCATGTATTGATTCTTTGGTTTATCCGAAAAGACCAAGAGGAAAAAGAAAGCAGGCTAATGTGCGAATTAGTTTTGATGCACCTACAGTTTTGTGTGTTGAAAAAGAAACCAATGTCTACTCCGCTAGAAATCTAGAAGGTCGAGATGATGTGGATAAATCATGTTTTCCTCACTCCCGTCCACTTTGTAATGCTTCATTTATTGACAATGGCAGATGCTTCGTACAGGGGAACCCTGTTCAACCAGCTTTAGCTGGTGATGCCATGGAATTTGAAAACCTTCATGATAAGCATCCCTTATTGCTGGCACATGTTGAAATATCATCAAACAAGAGCGTTGCACAATCAAGTTTAGAAACCCCAGCTACTGTTGCCTCAAGTGAAGGCATAAAGATTTCAAACGCTAACCACACATACTACAAGCGTCACAAAAAGCCCCATGACAAAAACCAGCCGAAGTCTTCGCTTTTGAAGGAGATTATCAGATTAGGAACTCCTGAGTCCACGTCAGATACGATATGGAAAGATCTGAGACATCGAAGAGATATGGCATGTGTCCGAGTTCTGTTTAGCCAGCATTTGGATGACAGTGTCATCAATCAGCAAAAAAAGGTAAACTGTTGATTTTATGTTTATGATAGCAGATGTTAAATGTTGCCATTACCGACTAGTGATTTTGTTATTTCCTCCTTGCAGATCATGGTACGTCTCAATATATCTATTGCATCAAGCTCAATGGAGGCCTCACATTTCGTAGCAGACAGATTTACACGGACAAAGAATATGTTGGAAACAATGGCTCTTGGTAAATTAGTGGTGACACCCTTATGGCTTGAGAGCTGTGCACAAGCCAACTGTTTTATTGATGAGAAACATTACATTCTGAGGGATGAGAAAAAGGAAAAGGGAATAGGCTTTAGCATGCCTGTTTCTCTTGCTCGAGCAAGACAGAAGCCACTACTGAAGGTATTCGTATAAGCTTCCGTTAGTTATGCTCAGATTCTTATGCACTCATCATTTTTGCCTCAAAATCCGGTTCCTTGCCTCTACAGGGTAAAAGAGTCTACATGACGCCACACATTAAACCTAATAAGGAAGTGGTCACAAGCTTGGTCACAGTTGTTCATGGCCAGGTATGCATATTCACCTAAGCGTACCACTCCACAACTGCAGCTGAAATGTGGTTGCAATATTTGGCGTTTTTAGACTATATAATATGTTGCTTTCCCAACCTTCGGCCCACATTTTCATAGTTCATAGATTGTCTTTACTCTTCAGGTAGTGGATGATAGTCAGATCTATGCAGACAAGAATGATAATATCTTAGATGATCTATTGATTCTTTCTTGTGAAGACGACTATGCAATATGCCACCATTTCCTTGAGAGAGGTGTTGAACCCTTCCATCTTCCCCATAAATAATGCAGTTATGATTAATCTTATATTCATTTGTCTTATGGAACTACTTAAATTTGCAGGAACTGCTGTTTACAGTTCAGAGCTTGTTCTGAATGGAATTGTAATCCAGAAATTGGAACTTGAGAGGTACGATACTTAATTCTTTTCTGTTTTTTCACCTAGTTTGATACATTAGCCCAGCTATATAAATGCCACCTTTGATCTCAACCATGTATGGCTGTCTCCCGCTACCGTGAATTTGTTGTCTTGAAGTAACAAAACTAAGGATAGCTTAAACATTTAGTAAAGCACATTTAGCCGATAAATTGTTATGTGAACCTATAGTTTTCTGTACTGTCCCTCTTGAAGTTACGTCTAAACTAGGTATTCATGGGAAAAAGGCTATCCTAAAGTGATTTTGTCTCTTAAATGAATAAGTTGTGTTTGCTTTTAAATTTTAGTAAGGTTAAGAACTTAAGATCACATGCACTTAAAATTAAATGAAGGGTAGATATACTCTTACTTGATCACTTTAGAGGAGCTATATTCATAGGAACATGTAACCTAAACTAATGCCATGCCATCAAGGAGGGTATTTTTCAGACAACTTCATTCAAATTCACGAGTGTAGGAACCCATGCACACATTTGCATGTAGCGAGGTTATTCAGCCCTGAGGAAAAAGGAAAAAAGCATTTTTTTTACCCAATAAAGTGATCAGTAACGCATCTTCTAAAATTTAACATTATTTTGAACTTTGGCAGACATCAACTCTTCATGAATCAAGTTACAAGGAATAAACCAAGTACGTCTAATCGGTTTGGGAAGGTTTACAGAAGGCGTAGGACTTAATCTGGACCATACCTGATTTCTGAGACAGTATTATTCTGGTCTGCGGGAGAGCTCATAAAACCGACGGGCACTCGTGTCCGATGTTGACATTCTAGTGCTACTTGTGCAGCTACTTACAAATGCAACTTAGCATTACTATTATTGTTATTTTTGTTTTGGCATATTCTACTTAAAGAGAATCAAAACGATGAAGGATAGCTACAGAGTTGGGAGTGATTTTTATTTTTATTTTTTTTACAAGGTAATGATTTTAATGATGTATAAGTTGACCTGCGTTGATAGTGTACAGATTCTGACAAATTTGTTCATGAGGTTCCAACTATTTTTTTTTTGTGTTGCATGAGATAATTTATCTCGTGCAAAATGAGAAAAAACAATATCCCCTTTGTCCATACACATAAAATGTATGTATTTTCTTTTCCTGAATCAGCAAATTGGAGTCAGCTACATTTTGTAAGCTGCAAAATAGATGAACTCTTGGAGTTCTTCTTGATTTGTTAACCCTTCTGATACAAAATCTAAAATATATTATTAATTTAAACTTTTTGACAACTATTTACTAGTCTAAAGTGAGTGAAATGCATATACGGAGTATGTTTGTTTAAGTTGCGCATTACTCTCACACACTGCTTTATGTGGTTCATTTCACTTTTCTGCTAGCACAAAAATGGAAACAGATAAAACACCACAATACTCAAAGGCCACAACATTTCAATCACAAGATGGGATATAGAAACTCCAAAAGACCTAAGCTACTTGATTTCATGAGGATCAGATTTTAAAAAAATTAAGAAAGAAGCAAGATTATACTAAACAACAGGGGAAGTAAAATTCAATCCCAGCAGCAGTGAAATAACCAAACCATGTGGAGCAATCAAATTCAAATTGACTGGGAGAACTGTTCTATTCGTTGGGCAATGAGGTTAACAGCAGCATTTGCTGATGAGAATGCCCCATGAAAACTTTCTTTGTAAGAAATTGACTCCAGTTCATGTGCCATCTTCAACAAAATCTCACCCAAGTCTGTTTGCTTCTGTAGCAAAGAATTGTAATATGAGTTGGCAGCAACTCTGCTTATCTCCACATTGGTGTCTTCTGGACAGTATTCATCGTCCAACCATTTATGTAAAGTAACCCTAAGCCACTCCGATTCCTAATTAGTGAAAAAACAAACACATGTTGGAACATCTCAACCACTTATATTTCTAAAATTGCCTAAAAAGAATACCAATTTGAGACTTAAAAGGAACAAAAGGAGTACCTGCAAGGCAATGGTTGGGACTAACCAAGGGTCAGGAGCCCGAAGGTCTTCAACTTGGTCATTGGATTCTGGGGATGGATGAGAATGGGACCAAGCAAGTGTGTGCAAGTGGGTTCGAGTATGAAGAAGAATTGTTGAAGCAGCAGCATGTTGGTGAGTCAGACTTAAGGTAACGGAGGAGGGTGGGAATTTGATGACACAAGTGACATGGGGATTCAAAATCATGGGCTGACCCAGATTCAATTTCAAGGTTGTCGATATGGACATCATAGTCTCTGTCTCGTACTCACAGGGAACAACAAATGCTAACATCTACCATTCGTTTAGATATTTATAACTTTTTAGATAAGGCCTGAACCACCAGAAGTAGGTGGCAGTGCAATTATTCTAGAAGACTATTTCTCTTTTTAAGTTTAGAAAGAATTTGAGTAACCATTAAATACATAAAAATTTAAAATCTTCTACTATGATAGTGTGAAAATTGAAAGAAACATGCATTTGGTATTTCGGCATTGAAATCATCATATGACCAAACAAAATTTGCATTAATAAAAACATTTAACCTGATCAGAGAGCAATAGGAATGATACTTACACACCCATTCATGATGATATAATGGCCATGTATGTACTATTAATATTAATAAAAACATTCGTTTTTTGACCCTATAATTTTTTCTATGATTGTTGTATATCAATAATGCCATAATTCACACAAGTTTATGAATTATGATATTGCAGATCTCCGAGGTTGTCTGAAAACGAAAGAAATATAGAACATCATGGAACTAGAAACAACACAGAACTGCTGCATCAAGTTCAACGCCATCCTTTGCATACAAAGAACAGACATAGATGCACTAGTCCAACAAGCAGTAAGGCAATGTCTAAAGGCTTGTAGGATCTGCTGAGGAGCTTGGATCGAGGTTGTTAATACCATCCTTTGGACATATGATCATCTTTTGCACCATGAACTGGAAATCCCTGCATAGTTTAATGGTACAATACTAAATTTAGCAAAAAAAAAAAAAAAAGTAATTTATCATACCAAAGGGCACTTAATTTTTTCAAGTGTTGCTTAAGTAACTAAAAAGTAGTGTTTTAATAAGTAAATGAAAAAATCCAACCAGAGCTGTTTTTTGGTTAAAAAATTGAAATCACTTGATTTTGCAATTTACCATATGCATATTACTAAAATGTTGATGGTAAATTTTCACACATTCATGTACAAAAAGAAAAGAAAAACAACGGTGGTTTTTCAGGTTTCTTCTCATGTACATGCAATGTTTGAGAAGCAAATGCAGATTTTACAAATATCAAATTGTTATTTATACTAGAAACACATGCAGAGAAGTAATGTCAAGTTAACTTTCATAAGACATTACTGTTGATTTCAGTACTTAACTGCCATGGATAATCCCCTAACAGCGTTATATCTCCATCAGCATCTATGTGGGTCACATGCCATCCACTGCTTCCATTGATTAAGCTTCCTCCAAAATCAAACATGCAGTCAAGTTCAGAAATGAGTTCATTATATCCAGGAAAATGAGAGAGGTTAATCGCTCTTCCAAGAGCACTTCCCAGCTTAAGCACCTGAAATAGATAGTTGCTTGGCTTAGATTTCTAAATGCCTAAAAATTGTTTCAGCTTTAGCTACCAACTATATTATTTATATCATGAGGTTTCAATTCCCTCTCCTACCTATATTTTAGATAGAAGCACAAAAAATATCACACAACAATGAAAAACATTCTACAAAACTAAATAAAATCAAGCAATGGATGGTTAAATCATAAATGCTAAGTACCTTTGTGCAACTCCTATTAACAGAGCGACACTTCTTGCATGTTTTCCCAGAGGTAATACATAATGGAGGATTGGAAAGGAGACTTGAAATCTCGCTAAGAACAGAAAATTGTTGTGAAGGGAGCTTTGGTTGGTTATCAGTTAAGCTAACCCCAAAAAGCTTGTATCTACTACAACTGCCAGGTTGGCCAAAAGGAACATCATTTTCATCTTTAGAATGAGAAGAAGGCCATCCCTGGGATTCAGAACCAGTGGAGTTCACATTTGAACTCGAAGTTGATAAGTCTTCATGTGGAGATGACAATGGGTAGCCAAGAGATTGGTGAAGAGGGTCTAGCATAAGAAAAGGTAGCTGATTTGTATTGTAATCTTGACTTTGTAAGTCCCAATCCATTTTCTGAGATGCAGGATTGGCTGAATTTTGAACTTCGTCTGCTAACAAAAAGAGAATTCAACTAGGCCAATGTTCACAAAAAAGATCACATATTATCATAAACATGAAAAGTTATAGCATCTTGTAGCTTCCTCGAATCAAGAGAATTTCACAGGTAACTCAATTTTGAGAAATATATGGATAAGAACTTACCATCCTTGGGCAAGCCACTTAATCCAGGCAATGACGGGTTAAATACACATGCCTTTTTTGATAGGGGGGAAATAGGAATGTACTTCTTCTTGGCAGATTTCAATGGTTCAATCCACCAAGGACAAACCCTTTCAGGATGCATATACCTATCTAGTATGACATCCCATTGCACCTAAGAAGAAAAATATAGATTTAATTAAATCAAAGTAAAATAAAATAGAAAGGTATTATTACTTCAAGGAACTAAATCCACAGAATTGGTAAGGATTTGATTACCTTGAGACGTCTCCATTCTGAACCAGGCCACCTGATACTATCGATATCTTCAACACCAATTATTGTACCTGCATATCTGGTTACTCAAACAAAAAGGCATCAGACCTAGTTACAAGTAGATATTATAATTATCATAAACATCATTGGTACATTTTTTCTTTTATAGGGACAAAGGCATTTCAAAATAAACCATTCATGACTCAGCCAAACTTTGGCATCATCACCTTCTTGGAGATTCTTCAACTTTAAACCGCATTTGAACTCTCATTCCAATTGAATAGTCCGTTTCAGTTGACTTCATGTAGCTTTTCAGAGGAATAATAAATTCAAAGGGATTGGTCCTGTAAAAGATGCGTGTAAAAGCTCTTTCCACTTCAACCGTATACCCAAAGGGCATATATACATCTAAAAAGTAAGAAAATTAGATATATGCAATTGAGTTTTCAATCTGATAAATCCTGAACAACTCACCAAGGGCGGTAATAGACACTGAACATGGATCCTCTGGCAATAGCATGGGAAGCACTAGTCAATATTCCAAGTTTCATGCATTGACCCGATATCAGAGATGGATATGTGGATGCACTGTTGTATTGTTTAATTGCTCTACGAATCCCAATAAAAAGTTCTCCATTTTCCCCACTGCAATGATATAAAGTATTGTCCTGGTTACTAACACTTTCATTATCATTATCATGATTCACTTAACAGTCCCAATCATTCAAAATCTTACATTGCTCCTATAAATTTTCAAATAATAATTCCATATCAAATAATTTTTCAATTCTAATCCTCCAGTCTACCACTACAGCCAAAAAAACTCCTTTGCAAATGCATAACCATGACTATAGTAACACCTATACGAATTGGATAGAACAAATAATAATAGTTATTTTCTAACATGCTAAGATTAGAGGCATTCAAATAAATTAAAAAAACATGATATTTGGAATGGAACCAGAGTTTCTCTGCAATACCAACAAACAGAATTTGGGGAGAAGGAGGGAAAGACGAGACATAGATATAGAGAGAACCTAACGAAAATGCATGCATCTCCAGCAACAAGCTTTTTTGCATTCACGAATTTGCTCCAGCCACTAGTAAGCAAGTGTCGTTTCGGCTGACCTGCATTTCATTTTAGATAGTATCCAACTCAGACATTAACTAATGAATCTAAAAGAGCATTTATTGCAAGAAAAAAAAAATATGTGGACATGTTCCCCAACTTATGGTCATAAATTTGAAGGGGTTGCAAAAGTTGAAGGGCTACTTACAGAAGGGATGGCAGATACCATGAAAACAGATGACCTATCATTATATATTGTGCATTATTGTGAAACCAAAATGATCTTGTAACCAAATAAGAGATTAAAACTTGTTTTGCTACTAGCTCGACACTTTGGTTATTGCAATATGGGTTGACTAGTAGCAAAGGATCCAAATATATTTCCATAATAAAATGTCGTGGACTGATCAAAATCAAAAGGATCGTAGTTTTTTTTCAATTTTTTTGGAATTAACCCAACCCTAATTAACTTTTTGAGGCAAGTTGGCTCCCTTCGATGTCTCCACAAGCTTCGATTCTTTGAGCCGGCTATGGGATAATCCGGAGTGCGGAACGGGTCAGGGATGAGGATATTTAAACCCCTCCCAAAGATAGCATGTGGGGATCAAACCTAGGTTCTTTCCTTTTCACTTACTCAGTTCTTTTGCTATTAACTGAACTATCACCATTTGTAGTTTTATTCAATTTAGCATTAACATTGGTAGCATATTGTTGCAATTGGGTCGAGAATCTTTGACATAAATTAAACTTACCACGATATATATGTCGAAAACGCCACTCAAACCCATGCATGTCTTTCGCAACCAGCTCTTGTGTTGGTGGTTGATGAGTCATATCCTGTAATATCAAAGACATGAAATTAGCTCAATTCTTACCAAAAACAAATGATAAAAGCTTGGTGAAAATTAAAACAGAAAAGTGCAGAGCAATAAGATTGGCATGAGGAAAAGTAGAATGACAAAACCAAACCAATAAAAATCATGTCAATGTTTTCTTTAATCCAAGCCACTTGTTAATAGCAAAAATATGCTTCTTGATGAAATATAAAAATACAATAACATAGTCAAAAGCCACAAACAAGAACAGACATCACCCAAAAGTCCAAAACCACTTTGCAAATAAGTAGACAAGGCATAATCCCTTATCAAGCACACTGCATTTTGTAAATTAAAAAAGGTTGTTCAAAGTGTTATAATTCTAGATAGGGATTCCAACCAGAGGAGGGAAGCATCCATCAGCATGTCGCCTCGGAATAGAGAATCCACCATGTGTACTTGTGTCTGATGGAGTTAGTATCTTACTAAAGGTGTATGTTATAGTTCTGTAAGGTATCTGATAAGTGTCTTCTTGCTCCAATCTAAGATCATCTTGCTGCAAAGATCAAGAGCAGTAACCAGTTATATTAATACATTATCCATATCTGTATATCTACCTCACAAGATTAATTGATATTTCATTCTTCAAGATTGAACTCTGTAGTATACTAATTCAGTATCATTGAAACACCCATCTACCAACAGAATATATTAAAAAAAAGGACACTAGTTACACATGAAACAAAGAAGGAAAAAGGGAAGAAGATGAAAATAGATGTTACAAGAGAAAGTAGCCAACCTGTGGTTCGGGAACTAAAGTGACTTGAGCAAACACCTCATCTGTGTGAGCTTCAGCCTATAAAAGCAAAAAAGCACATTATGTCCAATATGCATTAAACATTTAAATTAAATAACGATATTAACCTGTGAAGAAAGATGACAGTACCTTTAACTTAACAGACCCAACCCTGCATAAGATCTTAGAAGGTAAATCATAAACAGGAGTTTCCATATGGTCATCTTGCAGATGCTGAGTAAATACAGCAACCTATTCCAGATTCCGGTCATTAGACCATGAAATTGTAATTGATTGGAGAAATATGGGTTTTATTTACAAAACCATATCAAGCAAACAATAATTCATTCTTTTTCTTCTGTTGATTAACAAAAGTAACTGTTCAATGTAGCACAATTTAGGGTTCCGAAATAAATTTGGGGAAACAATGGAAGATCACCTTTAATGTAAAGTTTAACTTGTTTATAAAGATTCACACAAAACATGTCAAGCAAACAATACTTTTTTTTTAGAACAAAGTAGTAGACACAACAATTTGAAAGAAGTTGCCAATGAGGGTGATCTCATGTAGCAAGAGTGAATAGAGCAATCCCACTCCTTAAACTGCTTATTTATTTTGAAATAAAGAAATAGCTGTAATTACTAATTTAGTCCAAGGAAACATCATGTTGTTTTGATAATTTGATGAATTAGAAATGGTTAGATGTAAAAGTAAAATTATTTATGTGCTTTGATCTAACAGTTTTGTTGGATAAAAGCACTTGTGTTATATATAAAATCATTCACCTAAATGTTTGTGTTATATATAAAATCATTCACCTAAATGTTCAAGTTTTTAAAATAGTTAGTATATGACATAACATTAGAGCCTACATGATAAAATTATTCATCTTGAAGTGTTAAAAAGAGTATCAAACGAAAAAAACGGCACTCTTGTGTTATAATATAATGATTCTGCATCAGAAAGGGTTAATAAGATATAAAAAAGTATATAAATTCATTCAATATTTGAAAAATGCAAAAGATGTGCAATCTTTTTTTTTTTTTTTTTTATAACAGATAGGGGCTAAGCCCAAGAAAACAGAAAAACAAAATAAACCTCTAAAAAACTGACAAGAAAGTACTCAGACTAGCCAGGATCAACATCTATGCAATGAGATGTTTCCTGGAGATCTAAATTAAAAACGGGAATCAGTTCCGCAGGCATGATCCGATAGTATTGTAGACCAAATGAACTTTGGATAGAAGACTTAGCTAGCCAGTCAGCACACCCATTTGCTACTCTAGAGATGTGCTTTAGAGCCACTGTCCAATCTTGATCAATAAGAGCTTGTACTCTTGCCACTATGTGTGGTAGACAAGCTGCATTGCTTCTACAAGCAAGCATCGTAATAATTTCTTTATTAAATGTTGTTTGCGTCCCAAAAGGTATTAAATGAAAAAATTGTATTAAAATTATTTTAAAGGTCTTGCGTCATAAAAGGTTAAAAGATATATATAAATATATAAAAAAATATTTAATATTTTTTTATTCATCTTAAAGTGTCAAAAAGAGTATTAAATAAGAAAATCGCATCTCATGATATAAATATTTTGCATCAAGAAGATGTAACAAAAAATATAAAAACATTTAATATTTGAAAATATTAAAGACATTTAATTTTTTTTACTCCCGAATAAATTTGCTAAGAAACACGGAAGGAGCATGTTGTTCGTGTCCAAAAATAATAGTAAATGAAAAAATGACATTCAAGTTTAAGCCATATACCTACTAGATTTCAATTTGTAATTTAATTGTACTTATTGATCTTAAACACATTTCCTTCTTGAGATAATAGTGATCGAGGATAGTGAGATCCTTGTTGGAAAGGTTGTCCATAACCTAAGAAATTGGATGGAAGTGTAAGGTAATCAAGAATCAAAATCTTAAGATTATAGGGATTTGTTCAAGCACTGTTGAAGCTTGATCAATAGTGATATTGAAGGCTGGACGTAGATCACGATGATTGTGATTGAATCAAGATGAATGGAGTTTGCACCTTCTTTAACATTTATCTCTTTAGATAAGCATTGTTTGCATACTTAGCATATTTATATTCATATTTATTTATCTATACTCGCTTGTCTAAGTTGCTATCAATTATATCTTGGCTTGAAAAAATTTTAAAACTCAATTTACTCATTCCTTTTGAGTTTTGATGCCACTTATCCAATAGAAAATGCAAAAGATATTCAAAAAATTTCATTCACTAATAAAATTTGCTAAGAAAGACAGAGGGAACGTGTTGGTTTTAAATGAAAAAATTGTATTAAAGTGTTTTAATGATCTTACAACAAAAATGATTGGAAAAAATACAAATTATAAAAATCATTTAATATTTTTTTATTCATCTTGAAGTGTTAAAGAAGAGTATTAGATAAAAAAATGGTATCCCAGGATATAAAAAGGGTTTTCGTTTTATCCTTTAACATAACACAACAAACTTTCCTACTCTCACAATATTTTGTGGGACCCACACTTTTTAAAACAAAAAAATAAATAAAAAATTAAGGCACGCAAAACGAATCTCTATAACATTATACAATCACTTTTCCTACAACATAACTCTTATAAAACCCATATAAAAATTAGGAAGGGTGACAAAATATATAAATGGGTTTGCAACTTCTGCTGCAGAAGTTGGGGATGTGCAGCAGAGAAAAAAAAGGTAAGGTCCACTTTGAAGAGAAAAAGAAGGGAAAACATTTTCTCCAAGGAGAAAATTTTTCTTATGTTAGTTATTCATAATATAAGTGGGGCTCACAAAATAGTGGAGAGAGAAAAAGTTTCAAGGTGGAACCTACTTATGCTATGAGTCACTAACATGAGAAAATTTTTCTCCTTTAAAATGAGAAAATATTTTCCCAAAAAATAATTGCTAGTGCGCGAAGACAAAAAGAGAGTGACAGAAGAAGAACAGTCTTCTGCTGTTACATAAGAAGTTTTTCCGTATAAATACATTAAATATTTCAACAAGTTAAAGGCATTTATTATTTTTTTACTCCAAAAATAAAATTTGTTAAGAAACATTGAAGGAGCATGTTGTTCATGTCTAAAATCAATATTAAATGAAAAAACAAAATTCAAGCGATTTAAAGGCCTCACGTGAAAAATGGTCCAAAATATATAAAATCATTGAATATTTAAAAATATAAAAATTATTTTCTAAAATAAAATTTGCTAAGAAACAATTAAATGGTTAAAAAGGTATTAAATAAAAAAAACATTAAAAGTCTCACATTGGGAATGGTTAAAAAGACATAAAAAATATGTGATGTGAATTTATCTTGAAGTGTCAATAAAGAGTATCAAATAACAAAAACACCATTTCATGATATAAAAATCCTATATCGGGAAGGATAAAAAAATATAAGTACATAAAAAATATAAAAGCATTTGATATAAAAAAATGGACCTCGTGATATAAAGAATAAAGATCTTGCATCCGGAAGGGTAAAAAATATAAATACATCAAATATTTGAAAATAGAAAAAATATTTAATACATCTTGAAATGTTAAAAATAATATTAAATAAAACATGACAGTCTTGTGTTATAAAGATTCTGCATTGAAAAGGGTCAATAAAATATTAAATAACTATAAATATATTGAATATTTGAAAATATAAAAGATACTTAATGCTATTTCATTTTTTAATAAAAAATACTAAAAAACAAATAAGGAGCGTGTTGTTCGTGTTCTAAAAATGTATTAAATAAAAAATGACATTCATATGTTTTAAAAATCTCACATTGGGAATGGTTAAAAGATATACAAATTAATATTTGATACTTTTTTTATTCATCTTGAATTGTCAATAAATTAAGAGTATCAAACTAAAAAAAAACATCATTTCATGATATAAACATCCTATATCGGGAAGGATAAAAAAAAAATATAAATACATAAAAATATAATAATATAAAAGCATTTGATATAAAAAAAAAACTCATGATATAAAGGTCCTGCATCCGGAAGGGAAATATAAATACATTAAATATTTGAAAATAGAAAAGATATTTAATACTTTTGGATTCATCTTAAAGTGTTAAAAGTGGTATTAAATAAAACATGATAGTCTCGTGTTATAAAGATTTTTCATAGTGAAGGGTCAATAAAATATAAAAGAAATACAAATATATATTAATATTTTAAAATATAAAAGATATTCAATGCTATTTCATTTTTTAATAAAAATTGATAAAAATACAACAAAGGAGTGTGTTGTTCGTGCTAAAAAAATGTATTAATTACCAAAAAAAAAAAAATTGTATTAAATAAAAAGTGGCATTCATGTATTTTGAAAGTCTCACATTGGGAATGATTAAAAAGATATAAAAATAATAATATTTGATATTTTTTTATTCATCTTGAAGTGTCAATAAAGAGTATGTATGAGTATCAAATAAAAAAAAAATGGCATTTCATGAAATAAAAATCCTATATCGGGAAGGATAGAAAAAAATATAAATTCATAAAAAAATTAAAAATATAAAAGCATTTAATATAAAAAATAACCTCATGATATAACCGTCTTACATTCGGTTGGGCAAAAAATATAAATACGTTAAATATTTGAAAATAAAAAGATATTTAGTACTTTTTGTAGAGATGACTATATGGGTTGGGCTCAGCAAATTTCACGTTGTAAAAGTCCAACGTTGAGAAGGATAAAAATTATTTAAAACAAAGTTATAAATATTTTATAGATTTGAAAATATAAAAGATATTTTATATTTTTATTTATTTTCTAATAAAATTTGCTAAGAAACACCAAAGAAACGTGTTTATTAATTGTGTAAAAAAAGTATCAAATGCAAAAAAAATAGTGGAATGTTTTAAAGGTCTTGCATCGAAGGATCAAAAGATTATAAAAAAATACAACAAATATGTTTGAAAACATAAAAAACTTTTGATATTTTTAATTCACTAATTAATGATGTTATAAATAAAAGAAAGTTATATTGAAGTGTCAATAAAGGGTATCAAATAAAAAAAAGTCATTTCATGATATAAACATCCTACATCGGGAAGGATAAAAAAAATATAAAAAATAAAGTTTGCCAAAACAATAAATAATAAATAAAAGAAAATTATTTTAGTCTAAAAAATAAAATATAATTTAATTTCCAATTATTTGAGCTGACATGTTCAGTTGAGTGTTACCAATTAAATTCCTTTAATTATTAAGAAAACCATTTAAAATAATTTATAATTATAGTAAGCATCTTAATAGAAGAATGAATCTTCATGTCTTTCTTCACCAAAAAAGAAGAAGAAAAGAATCTTCATGTCTTTCTGTAAGATGAGAAGATCTTTATTAGCCTTAAGGACAAGTTTGTCTTAAAAATGAAAAACTAACTCATATACCTATTCATAAGATGTGGTCATGAGACATGTAAAATATTTTACATAGAAATAAATACACAAGAGTTCAAAACAAATAAAGCAGAGGATGAACAAAAGGTACTAAATGAGAAAGGGATCATAGAAAAATGGCAAAGGAGATAGAACCTGCTCTAAGTGACCTTGAGGGAAATAGAAAACCTTCTCCCCAGCGCGAGGAACATAAACGGATGGCCCGGAGCATGCATGCCACACTTCAGTGTACAAATCATCTCTCACATCTATAACAACATATATATATATATATATATAACCCCAAAATAAATTAATAATAGATGAAGATGATTCGTGAACAAAAACTCTCGTGGCAAACAAATATAAAAAGGGACAAACAATCAGAACATAACGAATTAAAAATTGAAAAATATATATATATATATATATATATATATGGTTGACTTTAATTTCTTCCATGACCCCAACACCTACCTTGGTTAAGGTCGCTGTCGCTGGCTTCACCATCCATGTCTCTCTTCCTCTTCATTGAATGTAAGAGAATGAAGAGGAGAAATCAAAAGGAAGAAAAAGAGAGAGAAAGGACTGAAGCAATTTGAGAGGTAGAGGAAGTTAAAAAAAAGAAGAGAAACCAAAAAAGGGACAACAGTGATTTAAGACCGCGGCATGTCTTGTTCTACGCAGGGAAAAAGAAACCGTTTGAAACCCATGCCATTCAAGTTTGTAGTCACACTATGCGGACCCTTCTTCTCTCTCTCTCTCTCTTTTCAACAAGTACAAGTCTCACTCTCCCTCCATTACCATGCCAGCTTTGAGTAACGCATGAACGTGTGTATGTGATCGGGTACGCGCAAGTGCAAGTTAAGAGAGCAGAGACCCAAAAAAAATAAAAAATAGAGAGAGAGAGAGAGAGAGAGTGCACCTGAAAATAGCTAGAGACTCGTTTCCTTTTTATTTTCTCGTGTTCGATGAGTCGCTTCGCAGCTTCTCATTTCTCTCTACCACCGTAGTCACCGTTACTTCCTCTCTCTCCTTATCTTGAATGGTGATGGTGGCGATGTTTGCTAACTTGCGCCGATACGATCGAAGCATTTGATTATATCGCCTGCGCCTGCATGCTTTGCATTGCATCGCCCATTCGTCTCTTCTGCGTTTCCTTTCCTAAGGGAAATTATAGGGTAACGGCCAATGGTAGTTAGCGTGTCCTCACAGCTCAATCATAGCCGTTGATTTCAATGAATAATTGATTTATTTTTTTATTTTTTTTATTTTTTGTACATAAGAATAATTCGATTTTAGCATGTAATCATTTCATAGTAGATACAAGCGAGACAAAGAGAGAGAAGGGTCCAAACCGGGCACAGGTGAAGTGTGGTGTGGTAGAGGGAACTTGAGGTGGACATGCGGGTACTTTGTATGCAGACCAAGCGCCAGTGACTGCAGAAAGCTGGTACGGCTCACCCCATTCACACGACTTACGCTATTATACCTCTTGTACCATTAATTCAATTATTTTATATTATTTTTTTTGCTATTTTCATACCTTTTAATTCAAAGATATGACTGATTCTAATACTACGGAGTGCTAGAAATTAAATTCAGGCAACCCAATTTGAAAATAAACTTATAAACTAATTACTTATAAACTAATTATATATATATATGATAATTAACTCTTTGAGGGGAGTTATTTCCTAATATTTTTATAAATTTTAACTTTTTAAAATGAAAAAAATATTTCTGCAGTTACTGCATATAAGTTATCTGCATTTATTATCAAAATAACGTCGTTTTGATATTGAAATCTTAAAAAATAATAAATATTAAGACTATTATAATCCTGAAATAAATTAAAATTATAAAAACACTATGATTTCCACCCAAAACGATGTCGTATTGAGCTTACTGCAGATAACTTATATGCAGTAACTGTAGAAAAAATAAACCTTTTTAAAATTATTATGAGATTAATCCTATGTGAAGAATTAGTCACAATTAATTTTTTTTGCTTATTTCCAAAAATATATTTAATGACAATTCTCTTGTCACCTACTTAATCTGTGTTCTCAAATCAACTACATTCGTTAGGTTATAAACTAATATATTATAACCCTATGTTCTATGTGTAGTTGAGTCTTGAGATTCTCTATCCCACTAATATATTTTTTTGTGAATGAACCTTTGTTTATAGGCTTGATTAATAACGACTCATATTTTTTTTATATATTAAGAGTCTGCAGGCGCGCTAAGGATTGAGTGATTAGGCATATATAGAACTACCTAACGGTGAAAAATCACCTGTTATCAAAATGATCCCAATGAAAGCGACATTTGTAATGTCTAGAATGACACTTGAGTGGGGCCCATGAAAAAAAAAAAATCAACTATATTTCACTGTTTCTTGAAGAGGTAATTTTATCCCTAACTTATAGGGGAAAAAATATTATATATGTTAAATTATTTTTATTATACTTCGGTGTTATGTTCATGTGTTTCTAAAATAGTTTTTTGTTATAAATAATTAAAAGGAACATAATTAATTTATCAAATAAAATATGAAGAATGATATTGTAACAACTAAATTATGTTACTACCATATTACTACCAATCAATCTCACCGTTAGATCGCTTATGTTGATCCAACGATTATATTTATTTTCATCTTTGTATGATTATGATTTCTCATATTTAAAATGAAAGCATTAAATATGAAAAATCATAACCATATAAAGATGAAAATAAATATAAAGTATTAAATATAGAAAATCATGACTATATAAAAATAGAAATAAATATAACCGTTAGATCAACATAAGCAATTTAACGATGAAATTGATTGGTAGTAACATAATTTAGCTGTTACAATATTCTTTTCCATAAAATATTTAGAAAAACAAACAGAGTAAAAAAGTGTGAAAATGAGAGGAGGGAGGGGGAATAGAAAGCCATGAAAGGAAAGAATGAGGTGGCGGAGACTTTCTTTATATGGAAGGAAAGAATGAGGCGTCAAGGCATGCGCGTAGACGAAAAACGGCAGCGAATAGAAAAAAGCCATGAAATCGTTCCTTTCGCCGCCCGACCGTTTCTGATGTTGCTGAGTGCTTGCTCACGCCCCTATTAGCTCCTCAAAACCGAGACAGACACGTGATGAGGCTTATTCTTGTTTGTTTATGTTACTATGTCGTTCCCTTCCTTTCCCCTCTCTGCATTTCTTTTTTGTTCTTTTTCATTGCTATTGCTCTCGCCTCTCTCGGTGTATAAGTATAACAATTATCGGAACTTATTCAACTCCCCTGCTCATCCTGTGACAAAATAACATATATTATCCATTACATGTTCATCTTATCTAACGCATCATATTAGTTTAAATCTCTTATAAATATTAATATTGTGAAATATAATGCACTTAGAATTTGGCTTTTACAAGAAGATTAATTAGGCTCGAAATGTGATTTATTTTTTTAATCTTTTAATTATTAAGTTGATTTTATTTTTATTATTTTAGGTGTGTTTAATGTTGATTTATTTATAATTAGCTATATTTAATTTTTTTATGCGTATTTTAATTACGTTTTAAGGTTATTTGACACCTTATAAAAACGTGTGTAAGACTTCATTTGTTGGTAGTTGAATATTTTATTGTCTTGATAATTATAATCAGAATGAGGATTTTTTTACTATCAAATTCAATTTTTTCTATTTAGCCACTTATATATGTTTTCGGTATTATTTAATATCAAATAATTAAGTTGTCATCAATCAATGGCTGAAAGGAACCGTGAGGGGACGTGATTTAGTTCCTGAAGAAGACTTGAAGCCTACTCTAATTATTCAATCAATTTTATAATGTTCTTTTTATAATTATTTTCATATAAAGATTTATTAGTTATATAAAATATATGAATAATTAATAACTATATTTCCCTAATAATCAATTATATTTTAATGAAATTCGAAGCATTCTTATAAAAATTTAGTCCCAAAAAGCACTACTATAATTTCATGTAAATAAAGAAACATTTATTGAAAGATTTCATCATAATTTTTCATTAATTAATTATATATATATATATATATATAAAAGGAATTACATAAAAATAATAATTAATAATGAATTTTCAATTCCTAATAGTCAGTTAAATTTAAATTAAATATATTATAAGTATCCTCATTTCTCTTTCACCCTAAACATAAATGTTAATATGATATAAAAAAATTATCCTCTTACATGCGTATTTACTATTATAATGATATAATTAGATGTAATATATTAATAAAAATATAATCCTATTTCAAACTATATTACAATTATAAACAAACAGAAAAGTTTAATGATTATTGGTTAACACCATATATTAGATAATGATTTATGTATTTAATTTATCTTAATAAAATTAGGGTCCTTAACTTCTCCTTTAGATTTGCACTACTAGGGTTAGGCTAGTGGTGTTGGGTGTGTATTTGGTTTACATTTTGATTCTCATATAATTTCCCAAAAAAAAAAAAAAAAAAAAAAGTTTTTTGCAGCAATCAAAGACATAGTTAAAATTATTATCACCATATTTTGTTTTGTAACGACTGTAGCTCAATCCATAGTAGTGTTATACAGTAAACCTGTCTTGATCGTCACTTAATATTACTATTAATTATCTATATGTAACATTACTTTATGAAGTGTTTAATTACACCATTAACTATTAATTTTATAAACAAATAATATTTTTCGCTGACAATAATAAGAATTTATTATTAATAAATTATAAAAACAAAAAAATAAGTATTACAATTATTCTGCAGTTTTCGTTGATTATGGCTGAGAAATTTTTTTGTCATTTCAAAATCTGGTCTGCCATCGATGCTAGGTAAAGTTAGGGCCTTAGGGGTGTTACTGTTAATTTGGGTAGATCTCACTTATTCGGGGTCAGTGGAAATACAATTCGGGTCAAATGTGGTTTGGACTTTGGACCACACCAAGTCAAGTATCATTTAGACTTTAGAGTGACAAATTGTTCGCACAGCTATTCGAGTTAGTCTGTAATTTTTTATTATTATTTATTTAATAAAAATATATAAATAATAAACTTAAATAATTTTTTATGGGAATTTAATTAATTAAATTATATTAAAACAGTCAAATGAATTTATATTAAAATTTTAAATTCAGTCAATACATACAATAAAATGAGTTATCAAGTTTTTTTTTTCAAAGGATTATATCTAAGAAATTTTTAACCATCTATCATAAAATCAACAAAATGAATGCTTAAAGACTCACTTGAGTACGGTACCATTAAGGATAATGTAACAATTTCCATGTAAGATTTATGAAAATTGTTATGGTATCTTCATAATAAATGTATATAGGGTGGCTTATTAAATATTTATCAGTGACTAAATTTATAAAAAATATTCAAAATTAAATTAAATATAACTAATAGGTAATAAATGTTTAACAATTCACTATAGCTATCAATATTCATGAGAAAATCTAGATTCTGGAGTGAAATTCACGTTTATGACCGAAATTGAATAAAATTTCATACATATTAATGTACTGAGCTCATATAATTTCTTCTTAAGGATGTTGCATGATGTAGCTCACATCATTTGCTATATTTTCAGCATCTGCGGCAGCTCCATAGAAACCTCTCCTTGATAATCCAACGCAATACAAACCATTCTTTCCCTTCCAATGAATGGGGTAACTTGGCTTGGGAAGACCATCCTCACTCAGAAGGTAATCATCTCCCTACACCATAAACAATTAATTAATTGCTAGTTATTTCATTATATATACGCGTCCACATTGAAGTTTTACAAATTCTTAGCTTAACGCATTTCTTCTAATTCCTATATTACATATTAATCATTCGATATTAACCTTTTTTTCCCTATATTACCTTGAGCCACTTGTGAGTTGATCTCTTGAAGCCGGTGCAGAAAACAATGGAGTCAAATGGGTGCAATTTGCCATTCTTGAATAAGACATCCTTGCCTTTCACGCTTTCTATTTCTGCTGGCAACACCTAAGTAACACACACAATATATACAATGCCGATTCGTCACGTTACAAAAACATTAGGTGCACGGCACAACTATAGTTCTTGCACTTTGCAGGCCAGGGATAAAATAATAATCGGCAAATGAAACAGTTTACCTAACTAATAAAGTTCAAAAATAATAGTTCATCGCAATGCCACTTTATGGATTTTTAAAAAGAAAAAGAAAAAAGAAAAAAGAAACTTAGTAATAGTAAAAAATCAAATTCCTGTTTCATTGAATAATTGTCATGTACTCACTAAAGAGGGTAGTAATTGAAATATGAACTTCAACTAACCCCCAAGTTGAAGTTACACCAACCAATTAAGGCTATCTGTATAACGCACCTTTAACTCTCCAGACTTAATTTTCTTATAGGTTCCAACGTCAATAACTGGATACTTGCCGTACTTGACCTTCATGTAAAAGGGACCCTCATTGGGCCTAGCTACCCCGTACTTGGTGACATCCCCGTACACAATCCTGCTAAGTATCACCATCATTGAGTCCACCGTGCTCAACGACAAATGCTTCAGCATAAACAACCCCAAATTCACCATCTCCCTTGATAGAAAATGAACCTGCCCATTGCATGCACTCTATAATTAGTATCTGTCTTAACCAAATCACAACTCATTCAAGTAAACAAAAGATCTAATAACCATACCCATTTAAGTATACGTGTTTAATTTTTTTTTACATCAATAATATATGACGAGAAAAAAAATGGACGAGTGAGGAAAAGTGGTAAAATTGTTTTCTCATGACTAAAAAGTTACTGGTTTGAATCTTACCGCGCTTCGAACCACAATGGAAGTTTTGGCACCATGGTTAACCAGGTCCAATGCAATTTCCATGCCAGAATTCCCAGACCCAACAACAAGAACATGTTCATCTTTGAAATCCTTCCCAGACTTAAACCCAGTTGAATGAAGCACCTTCCCAGGGAAGCTCTTCAATCCTTCCACCACCGGCACAAAAGGGTCAGCGGTTTCTCCAGTAGCCACCACCAAGAAACTCGAAGCATATTCCTCAACCTCACCAGAGTCTCCATTCCTAGCCTTCACCTTCCATTTCTTAGAACCTTCATCATACTCTGCCAGCTCCACTGTTCTGCGATACAGAGGACTGATTCTGAAGTGAGAAACGTAGTCATCCAGGTACTGCAAGAACTGCTTCTTGGGAACATATTCTGGAAACGAAGAAGGGAATGGCTTGTGAGGAAGCTCACAAAACTGCTTTTTGAGGTGAAGGTGAAGACGATCATAGGAATATTTCTTCCATAGTGAAGCAAAACAATCTTCCCTTTCAAGGATTATGTAAGGAACAGAGTGTTCTGTGAAGCATGCAGCAGCAGAGAGGCCAGAAGGGCCTGCTCCAACGACTATCACTGCATTCTCCGATTTCTGCATTCTTTCTTTCTTTCTATTATGATTAGAATTTAGAAAACAAAAGAAAAGGTAAGATGAAGAGAAATTAAGCCCCTAGTGAAGGTATTTTATATATTCAATGGCAATGAAAAATGGTAGCTAGGTAGTCATTATTAATCATTAATATATGGCGCTTTCCATGGGTTTCGATGGTGCGGATCTTACAGAATTGAATGAGTCTGAAATGTTTAAAGTTTTATAAAGTGGGACTAGAGGTGGCAACACGGGTCAACTCGACACGACACGACACGTTTTCGACCCGTACACTATTTGACACGACCCTGACACGACCCGTTGCGGGTTCGGGTCGACACGACACGACCCGCAAAATTTAAAATTTTAAAAAAAGTGGGATTTTTTGAAAATAAATAAATTAAAAACAATAAAAAAATAAAAAATAAAATAAAAAAAGATTAACTTCTGTTTCTTGAGATTTTTAGTTCCTTGTATTCTTTTCTATACTAAACAATGACTATTTATATCAATATATAAACGAATAAAAATAATAATATAATAAAATATTTAATTGAAAATTAAAAAAATGACACTGTGCGGGTTGACACGCGAACCCGCGGGTTGACACGTGACCCGACACGAAAAAAAACGAGTCACATTTACACAACCCTGACACGACCCGCCCTGACCCGCGGGTTGACACGACACGTGATTTGGCAGGTCGGGTCATGGGTCAACCCGCGGGTCAATACCTGTATTGCCACCCCTAAGTGGGACGGCTACGTTGCATTGACATTGACATTGTCACGGACAACACGACACCATATGACATGTCGACACATTAATTCTAAAATATGTTATAAATTTGGACACATTTTGATATTAAATAATATTTTTAAAATATATAATATAATTTATATTTAATACATATAACAGTTCATAATAAGGGCTCTTTGACCAACAGGGTTTTTTGAGGTTTTAATTTATTAATTTGGTATTTGGTTCCCGGTATTTATCAATGGGGGTCATTTAGTGACGCGAAGGGACCCAGCGTCACCGAGTGCCGCTACCACCCCCCGCATCACTCACATTCTTTTATTTTTTATTTTTTTTTAATTGAGTGACGCCCCCTCCCCTAGGACACTCACAGGATTGTGCCAAGTGACACAATTTCTTTAGTCGCGTTACCGTAAAACTTTGGAAAGCCATAACTTTTGACTCGGGTATCCAAATCAGATTTTTTTATTTCACATAACTTTTCGAGATCTACGCAATGACACCTCATTTAATATATTTTATCTCTCACAAACATAGTTCAAATCTGTAAAAAAAAGTGGAACTAGTGTTGTAAATTTGAACTATGTTAATGAAAGATAAAATATGTCAAATGAGGTGTCATTGCGTAAATCTCAAAAAGTTATGTGAAACAAAAAAAAATCTGATTTCGATACCCGAGTCAAAAGTTATGGCTTTTTGATGTTTTATGGTAACTGGACTAACGAGATTGTGTCACTTGGCATAATTCTGTGAGTGCTCAAGGGGAGGTGGCGTCACTCGATTGAAAAAAATAAAAGAATGTGAGTGACGCGGGGGAGGGTAGCGGCACTCAGTGCCGTTGGGTCCCCCTCGCGTCACTCGGTGACCGTACTTTGTTAATTTTTTTGTCAAATTTCATAACAGAAAAAATTTGATTTATAAATTATTTTTTTATGTTTAGTTAATAAGATAAAATTAAGACTACAAAAAACGTGTTGGATGCGTGTCGGAGCGTTGACCGTGTGTCGAAAAAAGTTGACTGCGTGTTGAAAAAATATGTCAGAACATGTCGGAGAGTTGACCGCGTGTCTCAAAATGTTGACGGAGTGTCAGAACATGTCGAAACCTATCGGTATCCGACACCCATTATTTTAAAAAATGTGCGTGTTCGGGTATCATGGGGGGACTGCTTAGATTCTTGTGTAATAATATTTACTTTAAAATTAATATGTATTCTATATTTTAATAAAAATATAATTTTGAGAAAAAATCTTAATATTTACAGTTTTTTGAGAATATGACACTTCAAGCTTAGACCATATTATCCGTGCGTACATTATCATTTACGCACTGCCTAATATATCCATATACTTGTCTATGCAACAAAGTCCACTCTTTGTCAGATTTATAATTAGGTTTCACGGTAGCAAAAACTAATTGATGATTTTTTTTCTCTCCATAAAATAGATCTTCCAATTTTGTCTTTCAAATATTATACTTGAGGCCCCATTCTATTGGTATTAGTTTTCATTGTTTACAAGATAAATTTCACAAATCACATTAGCTCTTATGCTAGTTTGATAAAAACTAACACCAGAACGACAAAGCCCTGCATCACTCGCACTTAAAGGAAGAAATATATAAGTAGAAGAGACTATAAATTTAAGGGATAAAGGAGAAGTTTTTTCTCAAGTCTCATCGAACTTCATGCCTCAATTTTTTTTTTACTAAGTGACGGATTTCACATATTTTATGGGTTAGTGAGAGATAAAAAAACTTCTCCTGCAATAGTAAAAATGCTTATTCCTAAATTTAATACCTTAAAAGTTTTTGGATTATTCTAATTAGGAAGACTAATATTCACACATCAATGAAAAACATGACAACTCATAATAAATGAGTAAATTGAACAACGCATATAAATCCAAAAACTCTATGCTCCATATTAATCAATTCTGTTAATTTGGAAGGTTTTTTAGGTAAAATATCTTACTACCAAATATTCCTATTATTAATTTAATATAATTATGTATTACCGATAGTACATTAAAAATTATTTTTTTCTCTTTCTCTTAAGAAATTTTTTAAAGATTGTCTGCTGAAAAGTGGAATCTAACAGTTAAAAAATGGTAGTAAATTGATAGTAGAAATATTTGGTAGTAAGAATATCTTATTTTATATATGGGACATGATATTCTTACACTGGTGTAAGAGTTAGAAGTCTTACACTCAATCTTGACCATTGATCCACTTGTATTCAATGGCTCACATTATTAAAAAATTTGAGCCCTTAGATATAAATGGGATCAGTGGACAAGATTAAGAGTATAACTTACACTGGTGTAAAATGATCTTAACCCTTTATATATATATATATATATATATATATATATATATATAGGGGCAGGATATTCTTACACCAGTGTAAGAGTTAGAAATCTTACACTCAATCTTAATCATTAATCCACTTGTATCCAATGGTTCATATTACTAAAAAATTAGAGCCCTTAGATATAAATAGGATCAACGGATGAGATTAAGAGTGTAACTTACACGGCCCTTTTTACTTAAAAAGGTACCATCAAAAGCGACTCAGAGTGTGTTTCCTACGTACAGAGCATGCATTGGAGGAACCTGGTCTTCCTTGCTAGCCCCTTTATAAGCAGCTCAAAAGCTAAAAAGTGAAGCAATCTCGATGCTGCTTGCATGTGAAGTTTTCTATCTTCTTGTTAATTAGCTCAGACCCTGACGAATGGCACGCATGCTGGATCTTGAAGCCCCCCCAACCTTGTCCACCTATACATTAATTGTGTCTATTTAAAGCTGTCTCCCTCCGGTAAATACAAATGATGACAACTTATAAGGCTTGTTCAAAAAATTCTTAGCAGTAGTTTAACCATTGAGACAAGGATGTTCTTGTGATTTGAAAGCATTTGTAATCAATTTAAACCCAATAAGTAATTACCAAATTAAGAAGACCCCAAGCTGTAATTTTATATGCTAAACAATAAAAAAATATAAAAAATTAATTCAATCTTAGAGCTCAAAGTGTTAAGTGAACACATTTCTTAACATATGTTTATAGGCTTGTTGTTGTATTAGAAAATTTCATAATATTTAATTATTTATTAATTGAATGTGAGGGCGAAGAGGATTGCATTCTTAACCTTGTAATCAGGTATGCTTTTATATCATGTAAATAATTAATTTAACCTAACAACTCAAGCTATTAAGTAAATGTCATTTTAATATATAATTTTATATTTCTTTAAGAAAAAAATGATAAGAAAAGCAAAAGAGTGAAAATGCTTAGTTGTTAGTCACTTTCTCATTATTACAAAACATTATTAATACTCATGATACGTACATATCATGTGGAGCTTCCATTGATAATGAAATTCATAATGGAAGTGATATGAATACGTCATTTTGTTAAAAGTTTATCGTAAGAGCATAGAATCACTTAGAAGGAAAAGGAGAAAGGATACATAATAAATTTGATGAACTTGTCGAGCTATATTTTCAACTGCTTAGTTCATTGCTTTGATTGGTGGTAGTTGGGTGCCTGTTTTAAGGCAACTGAAAAATCAGTCAATTAATGCAAATTAAAGGATGCTGTTAAAATGTGTCACTCAATTGGTACACCAGGAGCTCATTATCATGGTGCTGAAAATATTTATTGATCAGCAGAGAAAACCGAACTACGTGCCTCACTAGATTTTTCTTGTTACTTAGCAAGTCAACTGTTTTCTTCTTTTAATTGGAATTACGCAAGAGGTGGAAACACACCTGTTTGATTATGAAATGCATACATGTCAAGTTCGTTAGCAAATGAATATTTTTACCTACCATAATCATGTCACCGGTCAAAAATAAGAGCTAAATGTGTTCAACAATTATTTGCCGACAAAATTATATTTGAAAATTTTTAGAATTAATTTTAAATTAATTATATTTATGAATAAGAATATTAATTTAAAAAAGATATATATTTTCGTAGTTGAATGAATGTGTTGTTTCGTAATCTAATAAGTGTCATTTAAAACGTGACATTTAGTGACGGAGCCACTTGTATAAGAACCAGCTAATTTTTTAAAATGGCACATATTTTTTTCAAAAATTATAGTACAACTTTAGTACTAATTGAGTTTTCAGAAATAATATAAGTATATAACATTGGTATTGGCTGAATTCTACCCCGTGAATCTTTTGGCACTAGCTGGATTTTTCTTTTGGGTCTGCCAAAGGTGACATTTCATTTTTTATAAATAAATTGGGATTGGAATTTCAAGAGTTTAAAATTTTTCCTTTATACATTATTTTGCATTTGTATTTACATTCTTCGTGCCATTAATCACCAATGAAGTTGTTATATGTAAAAATGTCATTACAAGAATAGGGATAGTTCATTCTATCTTGGAAGATAATTACCTATTAATTATGGGCACTATAGAGAGGAAAAGTTATTTTAAGAACACATTGTCTGAACTTGGATTTTTCGTTGTTGTATCATATATTTCCATACGATATACTTTAATTTCGTATTATTTTATTTTTAGTTTCTTGTATGCATTGCATAAAACTTCCTGTGTTATTAAAACAATGTTTAAGATCATCCTCTTAATAATAATTTTGACATCTTTTTCCTAACAAAAATTCCAATGGTGTTATCTGAGTACTGAACATAATTCAAAACACGTTTCTTCTGCCGAACGATGATCCTGAAACAGGACGTCATATATACTAGTCTCACGACGTCATAATTCAAAATTCCAATGGCTATGGCCCAAAACAAGATAAAGGACCTCAACAATTTTATTTTAAAAAAAAAAGTATATTTAGATTGTAATTTACAAGTCATATTTTTTTAAATAAAAAAAATGACTTGTAAATTACAATCTAAATATACTAGTCATTTTTTAACTTAATAAAAAGTAATTTCTTTTATCTCTCACTCAAATTATGATTTGAAGCCAAAAGGGATATAAATGGATTAACCGGCCTACGGTTTAGTCTATATCAAGCCAGACTCATGCTTAAAAAATATTTATATTTAGAAAGTAGATTATAGACTTTCTTTTACATGCTGTGCCTATAAGTTTATATGTCAGCTTATATTATATTATTTATTTTAAGTAAAATAAATAAATTATTATTTTAATAATTTTGAATAATACAGTAATATTATTTAATTATTATTTTTAATTATTGAATGCCTAAAGACTTAAACAGGCTAACAGACCTAGACTTTTATTTTTTAATATAGATCAGACTATAGTTATAATTTGATCCTATACAAGATTAATAGAATAGACTATACCTAAAATATTTTATACAGATCTAACTTATTTAAATCAAAGCCCTATTTACACCCCTAAAAAGAATATCAAAATGCAACTCAGTCAACCTTTTGACAAACATGCTACTTATTAATAAAAGTCAGTTAGGGTATGGATTGGAATTATTTCAATATCCATATTTTTTTGACGATTTTTTTTTTAGTAATTAGCAACCGGTGTTCGAAGCCCTAATAATACTAAACCGGTTTCGAATTTGGAAGATATTCTTCGGCGTACTTTGGGGATAATGGAGTTGACATCAAACACAAACACATCGTGTGTGTTTGAATTAAAGATTGTTAACTTAATTTTGTAAGAATCGATTTTGGTTAAAAGCGATTTTGAGAAAATTAGGGTGTGCATGACAATTATTCTGTTCCCTAGTACTGTTTCTGAAAAGACACAATTTTTTTCTATTTTCGTTCCTTGAAACAGTTTCTGAGAAAAAAAAAATATGTTTGATAACATAATCTATTTTAATTCTGAGAATGAGAATTGCGTTTGATAACACAACAAATAATACAATAAAAAATAATTCCTATTAAGCATAATTTTTTTCGGATCATCATTTTCTTTTCCATATGGCGGCGGCGGCGTGGTGGCGGCAATGGTGGTACTAATGGTAGTGATTGCGGCGATGGTAGTGGTGGTAGTGGCGACGGTGGTGGTGGTGATGTTGGTGATGACATGGTGGTGGTGGTGACGACAGTGGCTGCAGAGATGGTGGTGGTGGTTGGTGCGGTGGCGTGGTGGCAGTGGCGATGACGTAGTGATGGCATGGTGGCGGCAGTGGGGGTGGTGGTAGTGATGATAATGGTTGCAGTAATAATGGTGGTGGTGGCGGCGGCGGCGGTGGTGGTTGCGATGGTGATGGTGATGGCAATGGCTGTGACGATGGTGGTGGTGGTGATGGCATGTTGGTATTGGAGACGGCAGTGGCTGCGGCGATGGTGGTAGTGGTTGGTGACAATGGCGTGGTGGCAGTGGCGATGATGTGGTGGTGGGCATGGTGGTGGCTGTTGGAATTAATGAATGAATTAATGTACAATGAACCATTGGTTATGAATAAGAAGTGGGTTAATAAAGAAAAGAGAAAAAGGGAAGATGAAGAGGTGTGTGGGTTTCAACAAGTCCCACATTGGACAATTAGTAGGAAATGGAAGAGTATATAAGCTCCCACTTCCCTCTCTTAGATTTGCCCTTGGGTCACTACATGTTTTATGTAGGGGGAAGAGCTAGGTGGGGATTGGTTCCCCACACGCGCGCGCCGCCGCCGCCGTCCGTCCGGCCGGCTCGGCTCGGCTCGGATCAGTTCGGTTCGGTTCGGTTCGGTTCGGTTCATAGTGTGTAATAAAAAATAATTTACCGTTGCTTCCCTCCAACCAAAAACGTTTCTACCCGCCGATTTTTTGAGCAGTATTGAACCGAACCGGTTCTTTCCCTTCGAGAACCAGTCACCGGTTGTGTCTGCTCGCTGAACCGGTCACCGGTCGTATCTGTTCGTCGGAACAGTCACCGTTCGCCGCCATCAGACACGGCGGTTCGCCGCCGGCGACTGTTCATCGTGACCGGTCAGTGTCTATTACCTTCAGAAATCTATCCAGTTTTTTCTGCACTTAAACTCTGCCGGAATTTTTTGTTCTTCCGGTTTTGCATACTGTTGTTCATCCCCCGGTGTGACTTCCTCTGGCATATTGTTGTGTTCGTTTGGGCTGTTGATTGGTAGTGCCACCATTCTTCAGACGAAATCCGTTCTATCCTGGGAGACAAGTGTCCATCAACCTTAGGCATCAGTGAGGGGGCAAATTGTCTTAAGGAGACACGTTCTGTGGGCTCGGGTTTAATTCCTCTGATACTGCATATATTCATCCTTTCATTCTGTCTGTTTCATCATTCTGCCACTGACAAGTAAATCTGTTTTTAATCTTTTTAATTACACAATGATAATTCTGATCATCTACCTCCTCTGCTTTATACATGGGTTCAAATCTATTAGTGATATAATATCACTCACTGTCTTCAATAACAATCTTAAGACAATTTGGTGTTTTTGAACCTGTGATCAGTATTTATTTTTTCGTTATATATACTGTTTCTGTTTTATTTATTGTGTGATTAATCAGGGTTATTAATCTGTGTGATAAATTAATCTGTGTGATTAATTTCGGATTCTGTTTGTGTAACAGAAATGGCTAATATAAGTACTAGCAATGCCAATGTTACTGCCTCTGTTCCAATGCATGCTGACAAGCCTGAAAAACTGAATGGAACAAATTTCAAACGCTGGTAAGAGAAGATGTTGTTCTATTTGATAACTCTGAGTCTAGACCGTTTCCTCAAGGAAGATGCTCCTAAACTGAAAGAGGGAGAAGAGTCTGACAAGGAAAAGGTTGCTGCCATTGATGCTTTTAAGCATTCTGACTTCCTTTGCAGGAACTATATTCTCAATGCTCTAGACAACTCACTGTATAATGTGTACTGTACCCTGAAGACTAGTAAGGAACTTTGGGAAAGTCTGGACAAGAAGTATAAAACTGAGGATGCTGCCTTGAAAAAATTCATAGTTGGCAGATTCTTGGACTTCAAGATGGTAGACTCCAAATCTGTTGTGAGTCAAGTTGAGGAACTTCAAGTGATTGTGCATGAAATTCATGCAGAAGGAATGTCTCTTAGTGAGTCTTTTCAAGTTGCTGCTTTCATAGAGAAATTACCAAACTCTTGGAGAGACTTCAAGAATTATCTGAAGCATAAGCGCAAGGAATTGACACTTGAAGATCTGGTTACCAGATTGAGAATAGAAGAAGACAATAAGATGTCTGACAAGAGGAATGGCAACAATCCTATGATCTCCAAAGCTAATGTAGTTGAAGAGGGATCAAAGTCAAAGAAGAGGAAATATTCTGAAGATGGAAATGCTAAGCAAGGAAAGGGCAAAAAGTTCAAAGGCAATTGTTTTAATTGTGGGAATCCTGGCCACCGTGCAAAGGATTGTAAGAAGGAACAAAGGAAAGATCAGAGGAAGCCACAAAAGTTCAATAAGAAGAAGAAGAGCACTCAAGCCAATATGGTTGATATTGCTGATCAGGTTGAAGAACTGAATCTGGCAGCAGTGGTGATGGAGTGCAATCTGATGGGAGACTCCAACGAATGGTGGGTGGACACTGGTGCCACCAGACATGTCTGTTCAAACAAGGGCATGTTCTCCTCTTATACTCCTACTGATAATGATGAGAAACTTTATATGGGTAATTCATCTACTTCAAAAGTTGAAGGAGTGGGCAAAATGGCTTTGAAAATGACATCTGGCAAGATAGTGACACTGAATGATGTGCTCCATGTGCCTGATATTCGCAAGAACTTAGTCTCTGGATCTCTGTTAAGCAAGAATGACTTTAAACTTTTATTTGTTTCTGATAAGTTTGTACTTACTAAGAATGATGTGTATGTAGGAAAGGGCTACCTTAGTGGGGGCCTTTTCAAACTGAATGTGATGACTGTAAACAACTCCAATATTATTAATAATACTACTACTTCTGTCTACTTGCTTGAGTCTTCTAATTTATGGCATAGTAGATTAGGACATGTTAATCTAAAGTCCATTAAGAGTTTAATACATTTAGATTTATTACCTAAATTTGAATGTTTAAATAATAAGTGCCAAGTATGTGTTGAATCAAAATTTTCGAAATTACCTTTTAAATCAGTTGAAAGATCAACCGAGTTGTTAGATTTAATACATACTGATATATGTGACATGAAATCTACACCGTCTAGGGGTAATAAGAAATATTTTATTACATTTATTGATGACTGCAGTAGATATTGTTATGTGTACTTACTCAATAGTAAGGATGAAGCTATTGTTGCTTTTAAGCAATATAAAAGTGAAGTTGAGAATCAACTCAACAAGAAAATTAAAATGGTAAGGAGCGATCGTGGGGGAGAATATAATGGCCCCTTCGAAGAATTCTGTATAGAGTCTGGTATTATACACCAGACAACAGCTCCTTATTCACCGTAATCAAATGGAATTGCAGAAAGGAAAAACCGGACACTGAAAGAGATGATGAATGCTATGTTAATTACGTCCGGTTCACCACAGAATTTGTGGGGGGAAGCCATGTTGACGGCTAATTATATTACTAATAGAATGCCCCACAAAAAGATAAAAAGCATACCATATGATATATGGAAAGGAAAGAAGCCATCCCTGAAATACTTTAGAGTGTGGGGGTGTTTGGCTAAGGTTGCGGTTCCTAAACCTAAAAGGTTAAGAATCGGACCTAAAATCGTGAATTGTGTATTCATCGGTTATGCACTTAATAATAGTGCTTATCGTTTTTTAGTGTATAAATCTGATGTCTCAGATATACATATTAATACGGTGATTGAATCAAGGGAAGTTACTTTCTTTGAAGACATATTTCCGTATAAGAAAATACATGAATCAAGTGGTAATGATGATGATCAGGTTGAGATACCTCGAGATGCTACAACTGATACTGATACCGTAGAGGACATAAAAGATGAACCTAGACGTAGCAAGAGGCAAAAGACCGCCACATCCTTTGGACCTGATTTTATGACATACTTATTGGAAAATGAACCTCGCACGTATAAGGAAGCTATAACGTCCCCGGAAGGACCATTCTGGGAAGAGGCTATCAATAGTGAGATAGAGTCTATCTTGTCCAACCACACTTGGGAACTGGTAAATCTTCCTCCTGGCAATAAGCCGTTAGAAAGTAAGTGGGTGTTCAAAAGAAAAATGAAAGAGAATGGCACTATTGATAAATATAAAGCAAGGCTTGTGGTAAAAGGCTACAGGCAACGTGAAGGTTTCGATTACTTCGACACTTATTCACCCGTTACAAGGAAAGGATCACATCCATCAGGATGTTGATCGCGGTAGCTGCATTGAATGGATTAGAAATACATCAAATGGATGTGAAAACTGCCTTTTTAAACGGCGACCTGGACGAAGAGATATATTTAGAACAACCTGAAGGTTTTGTTGTTCCAGGACAAAAACGGAAAGTTTGTCGCTTAATAAAATCCCTTTACGGGTTAAAGCAAGCTCCAAAACAATGGCATGAAAAATTTGACAAAGTTATGTTATCAAATGGTTTTCGAATTAATGAATGTGACAAATGTGTCTATGTTCGGAATACTGAAAAAGGTTTTGCCATTGTCTGTCTTTATGTAGACGACATGTTGATCATGGGTAGTAATAATCAAATGATTAATGCTACTAAACAATTACTTAAAAGTAAGTTTGAGATGAAAGATATGGGGATAGCAGACGTTATCCTAGGAATTAAAATCCATAGAACATCTGCAGGGTTGGCATTATCACAGGCTCACTATATAGTTAAGGTTCTTGAGAAATTCAAGAGTTTGAATATAACTCCTGTGAGGAACCCTGTAGATTCTAATTTGAGTTTATTAAAGAACACTGGTAAAGCTACAACACAAAAGCTATATGCTCAAGTGTTGAGAAGCCTTATGTATGTTATGAACTGCACCAGACCTGATATTGCTTATGCAGTAAGTCTGTTAAGTCACTTTACCAGTAATCCAAATGAGAATCATTGGAAAGCTATGGTAAGAGTTTTGGGATACTTGAAGTATACTCAGAATTATGCTTTGCATTACGAAAAATACCCCGCTGTTATAGAAGGGTATTGTGATGCAAATTGGATCACCGGCTCTAACGACACTAGATCCACTAGTGGATATGTGTTCACCCTTGGTGGAGGTGCTGTGTCTTGGAAATCGTCTAAGCAAACCTGCACATTGTGATAGCCAAGCAGCTATTGGAAGGGCCAAGAACGTCATGTATAACGGTAAGTCTAGACACATACGTCGTAGACATGATACCGTAAGACAACTACTCTCGAATGGAATCATTTCAATTGACTATGTTAAGTCTAAGGAAAACATAGCGGATCCGTTAACTAAAGGGATTCCTAGAGAGTTGGTTGAAAATTTGTCGAAAGGAATGGGTTTAAGTCCTATCAATTGTTGAGCATTGCGGTAACTCTACCTAGAAGAGTGGAGATCCCATGAACTAGGTTCAAAGAGACAAATAAGTGATGGTCGACTGTTCAAACACTGTGGAGTTTTTAAACTCATACTCATTCCTAAGACAAGACAGTGTATTTATGAGGGTAAACATTAAGGCTTTTAATGATTTCTTAATCTGTTGTGTTCAGATGATGTATAGTGATTTACATCACAAGAAATCACCTATGTGAGTGTGAAGTGAGGGCCGTTTCTATGAGAATTTTTAAAGGCCGATTCTCTAAAACAC